>NC_057811.1:231659386-231910170 GCF_018294505.1 Triticum aestivum | reverse complement strand
GGTGAAGAGCAACCCTCTCACTCGGGGGCTTAGCTGCAGTTCTGTACTCGCCTAAGTTTGAAAAAAAACCACCAAGTGAAGAGCAACCCTCTCACTCGGGGGCTTAGCTGCAGTTCCGTACTCGCCTAAGTTTGAAAAAATCCCACTGAGTGAAGAGCAACCCTCTCACTCGGGGGCTTAGCTGCAGTTCCGTACTCGCCTAAGTTTGAAAAAATCCCACCGAGTGAAGAGCAACCCTCTCACTCGGGGGCTTAGCTGCAGTTCCGTACTTGCCGAAGTTTGAAAAAATCCTACCGAGTGAAGAGCAACCCTCTCACTCGGGGGCTTAGCTGCAGTTCCGTACTCACCTAAGTTAAAACACGCTCCGAGTGAAGAGCGATTCTCTCGCTCGGGGACTTGGCCACACGCTCCATCCTGATCCGCAAGGACGACGAGGTGTAGGTCGACTGCGACCTTCTCCTCAGAGCTATGCCACAAGTACAATGTACGCTCCATCGTGATCCGCAAGGACGACGCGGTGCAGGTCGTCTGCGACCTTCTCCTCAGAGCTGCGCCACAAGTACAATGTGTGCTCCATCATGCTCCGCAAGGACGACAAGGTGCAGGTCGTCTGCGACCTTCTCCACAGAGCTGTGCCACAAATACAACATGCACTCCATCCCGATCTGCAAGAACGACGAGGTGCAGGTCGTCCGCGACCCTCTCCTCAGAATTGCATCACAAGTACAACAGTCTGTTCCGAGTGAAGATACAAGTTCCACTCGGAAACAAAGGCAAACATATTCAAGGAAAAACCAAGTTCAGATAAATCCCACGAGGTTCCAGAACGCAGATTAAAGTACTCGGGCATCAGGCCCGAAGGAGTTTAACGGTTACAAAACCACTCGGCATACCGAGGCAAATTTAATCGGATCATAAAAGTTTGTTTACTCCCTAGGAGGAGGGCTAGCAGGCTCGACGAATTTGTCCAGGTTGATTCCATCTGCAATGTGAGTAGCAGCAACAATAAAGGTCTCCATAAAGGACTGGAAGTCGAGCTTCTTGGTGTTGGCAACCTTGATCGCTGCAAGCTTCTCTTCCTTGGCTTCTTTGCAGTGGACGCGAACCAGAGACAGAGCCACGTCAGCGCCACAGCGAGCAGACGACTTCTTCCATTCCTGCACTTGACCAGGGATCTCGTTAAGTCGAGTCATCAGAGACTCGAGATCATTCTAGAATGTCTCCCTTGGCCAGAGTGCAGTATCAATCCGTGACACCGCCACTTTCAGTCGTCCAAGATAGTCCATGGCGCTAGAAAGGCGAGACTCAAGTCGGAGCACGTTCATGGCAGCTTCATCCTTAATGGGGGAGTTGATGGGGTCCAAGCTCGTTTCAATTCACCCAGTCTCTTCCTCGAAGTTCTGGCAAAACTCTGCACACACATATGAACGGTGAATCGATAGATGTAGGACGAATCGACAAAAACAAATCAGTCGGAAAGGGAAAATAACTTCAAGCATAAGGAACAATTTCTTGTCGAGTCCTCCCAGATAAACCTCCAGCTCATTCCTCCTTTGAGTGAGATCACCAACTTTGTCGGTCAGAGCTCCCTTGTCCTTCTTCAGTCGTGTCACCTCCTTGTTAGCTTCGTCAAGAGCAGTCTTTAGCTTGGCATTTTCTTCTTCGAACTTCCCGACTGAAGCCAGCTTCTTGTCGGCAAGTGTAGTTTTCTGTTGCCCGTTTTCTACGCTGAGGCAAGATCAAGGTCCTTCTGATCCAGAGCCTGCTTCATTTTTTCTGAAAGAAATAATGCTCGGTTCAGAAGGAGGAAATAACACTCGGTTCAAAAGAGAATCGGTCGACAAGTTTTCCATACCAGCAGCATCATCCTTAGCCTTCTGCAAGTTCTCCTTGGCCAACTCCAGATCAAGATTGAGCTGGATCTGCTTCTGCTCCAAGTCAGCAAACTGGGCTCCAAGTTCACAAGATTTCTGTGGTCAGAGGACAGTCAGTCGACAGAAACAAATTTTTGTTGCTTCCGAGCAATAAAGTTAGTTCTAAGACTACTGCCGAATCAAACATTCAACAGTAATCTCGGGGACTACACCCAGTGGGTGTACTCAGCGTGCCCCCACTGGTCCAGGTTCCACTCGACATGGTCCGCCCAGACCGAGTGGAAGAATGAAAAAAAGAAGGAGAAGCAACAATTATTCTCAGACCACAACCGACTGCCCGCAGTCGACCGTGATCTCGGGGACTACACCCAGTGGGTGCACTCAGCGTGCCCCCACTGGTCCAGATTTCACTCGACCAGACCTGTCTAAGACCGAATGGAAGAACTGAAAAGAGACATTTTTATCAAGACCCCCACCGAGTCACACATTCGACGACGGCCTCAGGGACTACACCCAGTGGGTGCACTCTGCGTTCCCCCACTAGTTCAAAGATACAATCGACACAACCTAGTTGACTCAAGTGGAAAAACTACTCAGCGAAAATTGAAACACCGAGTGGGTGTACAGATGCAAAGTGCAGACTGACAAATAGATGCACAATAAAGGTTTCCAGGTAGCATATCCTAACAGAACAAGCGTCAAGCTGGAAGATCAGCCAGAAATCAGCTAACCTGGACATTGGCATGGAGTGCTGAGCTGGCGTCATAGGCAGCCTGACTGGCCCACGCATCGCTTTCATCTGCTCCATCATAAGGCCTGCCTGGCGTATGGCTTCCTTGGCAGCGCTCACTTGGTCCTCTGGGCATGATGGGCGGTGAAAAGTGGAGACGGTGGATTAGCCGCAGCAGCTTGAGAATCTGAGGGATGGAGTTGCACAGATGAAACAGGGGCCTGCGCAATCGATGCTGAAGGATGTGCACTCGACAATGGAATCACAAAAGTAACAGAACCTCGGTTGAGGTCTCTGATACGTCTCCAACATATCTATAATTTTTGATTGCTCCATGCTATATTATCTTCTGTTTTGGACATTATTGGGCTTTATTATTCACTTCTATATTATTTTTGGGACTAACCTATTAACCGGAGGCCTAGCCCAGAATTGCTGTTTTTTTGCCTATTTCAGAGTTTTGCAGAAAAAGAATATCAAACGGAGTCCAAACGGAATGAAACCTTCGGGAACTTGATTTTTGGAACGAACAAGATCCAGGAGACTTGGACCCTACGTCAAGAAACAAAGGAGGAGGCCACGAGGTAGGGGCGCGCCTACCCCCCAGGGCGCGCCCTCCACCTCGTGGGCCCCCTGTTGCTCCACCAACGTACTCCTTCCTCCTATATATACCTACGTACCCCAAACGATCAGATACGGAGCCAAAAACCTAATTCCACCGCCGCAACCTTCTGTACCCACGAGATCCCATCTTGGGGCCTGTTCCGGAGCTCCACCGGAAGGGGCATCGATCACGGAGGGCTTCTACATCATCACCATAGCCCCTCCGATGAAGTGTGAGTAGTTTACCTCAGACCTTCGGGTCCATAGTTATTAGCTAGATGGCTTCTTCTCTCTTTTTGGATCTCAATACAATGTTCTCCCCCTCTCTCGTGGGGATCTATTCGATGTAATCTTCTTTTGCGGTGTGTTTGTTGAGACCGATGAATTGTGGGTTTATGATCAAGTTTATCTATGAACAACATTTGAATCTTCTCTGAAGTCTTTTATGTATGATTGGTTATCTTTGCAAGTCTCTTCAAATTATCAGTTTGGTTTGGCCTACTAGATTGATCTTTCTTGCAATGGGAGAAGTGCTTAGCTTTGGGTTCAATCTTGCGGTGTCCTTTCCCAGTGATAGTAGGGGCAGCAAGGCACGTGTTGTATTGTTGCCATCGAGGATAACAAGATGGTTTTTTATCATATTGCATGAATTTATCCCTCTACATCATGTCATCTTGCTTAAGGCGTTACTCTGTTTTTATGAACTTAATACTCTAGATGCATGCTGGATAGCGGTCGATGAGTGGAGTAATAGTAGTAGATGCAGGCAGGAGTCGGTTTACTTGTCTCGGACGTGATGCCTATATACATGATCATACCTAGATATTCTCATAACTATGCTCAATTCTGTCAATTGCTCAACAGTAATTTGTTCACCCACCGTATAATACTTATGCTCTTGAGAGAAGCCACTAGTGAAACCTATGGCCCCCGGGTCTATCTTCATCATATTAATCTCCCAACACTTAGTTATTTCCTTTGCTTTTTTACTTTGCCTTTTATTTTACTTTGCATCTTTATCATAAAAATAGCAAAAATATTATCCTATCATATCTATCAGATCTCACTCTCGTAAGTGACCGTGTAGGGATTGACAACCCCTTATCGCGTTGGTTGCGAGGTTTTATTTGTTTGTGTAGGTGCAAGGGACTCGCGCGTAGCCTCCTACTGGATTGATACCTGGGTTCTCAAAAACTGAGGGAAATACTTACGCTACTTTGCTGCATCACCCTTTCCTCTTCAAGGGATAACCAACGCAGTGCTCAAGAGGTAGCAAGAAGGATTTCTGGCGCCGTTGCCGGGGAGGTCTACTCAAAAATCAACAGTACCCATCACAACCCTTATCTCCCGCATTACATTATTTGCCATTTGCCTCTCATTTTCCTGTCCCCCACTTCACCCTTGCCGTTTTATTCGCCTTCTCTTTTCCGTTCGCTTCTTTTCCATTTGCTTGTCATTATGGCTAGCTCAGTCTTCATCCCTTCGGCTCCAGACTTTGAAGTTCTCCACTTCAAGCAAAGACAAGGGGAAAATTTAAAAGATGCTTGGTTTAGGATGCTCGAATCTTATCGTAGTTGCAATTTAGAGGGAGATTTTAAAATCTTGCTTCGCAATTTTTATGTTGGGCTAACTTTGCCCCATAGACAACTCCTCGATTTTGCTGCCAAGAGTAGTTTTATTGATATTGATCCTAGCTGCACTTATGAAATTATAGAGGGGATAGTGGGAGTACCCCCCCTACAAAAAGGATCCTCCCCTACCCAAGAAGAAACTCAAATCCTAGAGAAATTATGTGAATTGCAAAAAATTGTTGAACCTCTTAAAAGTATTGGTGGGAATATCAACCGCATGAATAATTTCATTACGCTTTGCAATAAGTGGATGGATACTTTGGATCAAAGGATCACCGAGCATAACTCCATTAAGAAATTACCCACCAAAGATGGCAATACCTAGATCTATCCTTGCTTTTATGCCTAGCTAGGGGCGTTAAACGATAGCGCTTGTTGGGAGGCAACCCAATTTTATTTTTAGTTTTTTTTTTTGCTTTTTGCTTCTGTTTAGGAATAAATATTTGTTCTAGCCTCTGGTTAGATGTGTTTTTATGTTTTAATTAGTGTTTGTGCCAAGTTAAACCTATAGGATCTTCTTGGATGATAGTTATTTGATCTTGCAGAAATTTCCAGAAACTTTCTGTTCACGAAAATAATCGTTAAAAATCACCAGAACGTGATAAAATATTGATTCCAATTGCTGCTCATCAATAAACAAATTGTCTAGGTCTTCCTATTTTGGCTGATTTTTTGGAGTTCCAGAATTTTGCGTTAGTTACAGATTACTACAGACTGTTCTGTTTTTGACAGATTCTGTTTTTCGTGTGTTGTTTGCTTATTTTGATGAATCTATGGCTAGTAAAATAGTTTATAAACCATAGAGAAGTTGGAATACAGTAGGTTTAACACCAATATAAATAAATAATGAGTTCATTACAGTACATTGAAGTGGTCTTTTGTTTTCTTTCGCTAACGGAGCTCACGAGATTTTCTGCTAAGTTTTGTATTGTGAAGTTTTCAAGTTTTGGGTGAAAGATTTGAGGGATTATGGAACAAGGAGTGGCAAGAGCCTAAGCTTGGGGATGCCCATGGCACCCCCAAGATAATCTAAAGACACCATAAAGCCAAAGCTTGGGGATGCCCCGGAAGGCATCCCCTCTTTCGTCTACTTCTATCGGTAACTTTACTTGGAGCTATATTTTTATTCACCACATGATATGTGTTTTGCTTGGAGCGTCTTGTATTATTTGAGTCTTTGTTTGTTAGTTTACCACAATCATCTTTGCTGTACACACCTTTTGAGAGAGACACACATGATTCGGAAATTATTAGAATACTCTATGTGCTTCACTTATATGTTTTGAGTTATATAGTTTTGCTCTAGTGCTTCACTTATATCTTTTAGAGCACGGTGGTGGATTTGTTTTATAGAAACTATTGATCTCTCATACTTCACTTAGATTATTTTGAGAGTCTTAAAATAGCATGGCAATTTGCTTTAATTAATATCATGAGAAAATTGATGCTTGATAATTGTTTTGAGATATAAAGGTGGTAATATCATAGTTGTGCTAGTTGAGTAATTGTGGAATTGAAAAATACATGTGTTGGAGTTTGTGATTCCCGTAGCATGCACGTATGGTGAACCGTTATGTAACGAAGTCGGAGCATCAAGTATTTGTTGATTGTCTTCCTTTGTGTGGCGGTCGGGATCGCGCAATGGTTAACTCCTACCAAACCTTCCCCTAGGAGCATGCGTAGTAGTACTTTGCTTCGAGGGCTAATAAATTTTTGCAATAAGTATATGAGTTCTTTATGACTAATGTGAGTCCATGGATTATACGCACACTTACCTTTCCGCAATTTTCTAGCCTCTTCGGTACCGTGCGTTGCCCTTTCTCACCTTGAGAGTTGGTGCAAACTTCGCCGGTGCATCCAAACCCCGTGATATGATATGCTCTTTCACACATAAACCTCCTTGTATCTTCCTCAAAACAGCCACCATACCTACCTATCATGGCATTTCCATAGCCATTCCGAGATATATTGCCATGCAACTTTCCGCCGTTTCATTTATCATGACATGCTCCATCATTGTCATATTACTTTGCATGATCATGTAGTTGACATTGTATTTGTGGCAAAGCCACCGTTCATAATTCTTTCATACATGTCACTCTTGATTCATTGCATATCCCGGTACACCGCCGGAGGCATTCATATAGAGTCATATTTTGTTCTAAGTATTGAGTTGTAATTCATGAGTTGTAAGTAAATAAAAGTGTGATGATCATCATTATTAGAGCATTGTCCCAAGTGAGGAAAGGATGATGGAGACTATGATTCCCCCACAAGTCGGGATGAGACTCCGAACTAAAAAAAAGAGGCCATAAAAAAGAGAGAAAAGGCCCAATTAAAAAAATGAGAGAAAAAGAGAGAAGGGACAATATTACTATCCTTTTACCACACTTGTGCTTCAAAGTAGCACCGTGATCTTCATGATAGAGAGTCTCTCATTTTGTCACTTTCATATACTAGTGGGAAATTTCATTATATAACTTGGCTTGTATATTCCAATGATGGGCTTCCTCAAAATGCCCGAGGTCTTCGTGAGCAAGCAAGTTGGATGCACACCCACTTAGTTTCTTTTTGAGCTTTCATACACTTATAGCTCTTGTGCATCCGTTGCATGGCAATCCCTACTCCTCGCACTAACATCAATTGATGGGCATCTCCATAGCCCGTTGATTAGCCTCGTTGATGTGAGACTTTCTCCTTTTTTGTCTTCCCACATAACCCCTACCATTATACCTTATTCCACCATAGTGCTATATCCATGGCTTGCGCTCATGTATTGCGTAAGAGTTGAAAAGGCTGAAGCGCGTTAAAAGTATGAACCAATTGCTTGGCTAAAACCGGGGTCGTACATGATATGAATATTTTGTGTGGGGAAGATGGAGCATAGCTAGACTATATGATTTTGTAGGGATAACTTGCTTTGGCTATGTTATTTTGATAAGACATAATTGCTTAGTTAGTATGCTTGAAATATTATTGTTTTTATGTCAACATTAAACTTTTATCTTGAATCATATCAAATCTGAACATTCATGCCACAATGAGAAGAATTATATTGAAATTATGCCAAGTAGCACTCCGCATCAAAAATTATGTTTTTATCATTTACCTACTCGAGGACGAGCAAGAATTAAGCTTGGGGATGCTTGATACGTCTCCAACGTATCTATAATTTTTGATTGCTCCATGCTATATTATCTTCTATTTTGGACATTATTGGGCTTTATTATTCACTTTTATATTATTTTTGGGACTAACCTATTAACCGGAGGCCCAGCCCAGAATTGCTGTTTTTTTGCCTATTTCAGAGTTTCGCAGAAAAAGAATATCAAACGGAGTCCAAACGGAATGAAACCTTCGGGAACAATTTTTGGAACGAACAAGATCCAGGATACTTGGACCCAATGTCAAGAAACAAAGGAGGAGGCCACGAGGTAGGGGGCGCGCCTACCCCCCCCCCCAGGGTGCGCCCTCCACCCTCGTGGGCCCCCTGTTGCTCCATCGACATACTCCTTCCTCCTATATATATCTACGTACCCCCAAACGATCAGATACGGAGCCAAAAACCTAATTCCACCGCCGCAACCTTCTGTACCCACGAGATCCCATCTTGGGGCCTGTTCCGGAGCTCCGCCGGAAGGGGCATCGATCACGGAGGGCTTCTACATCATCACCATAGCCCCTCCGATGAAGTGTGAGTAGTTTACCTCAGACCTTCGGGTCCATAGTTATTAGCTAGATGGCTTCTTCTCTCTTTTTGGATCTCAATACAATGTTCTCCCCCTCTCTCGTGGAGATCTATTCGATGTAATCTTCTTTTGCGGTGTGTTTGTTGAGACCGATGAATTGTGGGTTTATGATCAAGTTTATCTATGAACAATATTTGAATCTTCTCTGAATTCTATTATGTATGATTGGTTATCTTTGCAAGTCTCTTCGAATTATCAGTTTGGTTTGGCCTACTAGATTGATCTTTCTTGCAATGGGAGAAGTGCTTAGCTTTGGGTTCAATCTTGCGGTGTCCTTTCCCAGTGCCAGTAGGGGCAGCAAGGCATGTATTGTTTTGTTGCCATCGAGGATAACAAGATGGGTTTTTTATCATATTGCATGAATTTATCCCTCTACATCATGTCATCTTGCTTAAGGCGTTACTCTGTTTTTATGAACTTAATACTGTAGATGCATGCTGGATAGCGGTCGATGAGTGGAGTAATAGTAGTAGATGCAGGCAGGAGTCGGTTTACTTGTCTCGGACATAATGCCTATATACATGATCATACCTAGATATTCTCATAACTATGCTCAATTCTGTCAATTGCTCAACAGTAATTTGTTCACCCACCGTAACATACTTATGTTCTTGAGAGAAGCCACTAGTGAAACCTATGGCCCCCGGGTCTATCTTCATCATATTAATCTCCCAACACTCAGTTATTTCCTTTGCTTTTTACTTTGCCTTCTATTTTACTTTGCATCTTTATCATAAAAATACCAAAAATATTATCCTATCATATCTATTAGATCTCACTCTCGTAAGTGACCGTGTAGGGATTGACAACGCCTTATCGCGTTGGTTGCGAGGATTTATTTGTTTGTGTAGGTGCGAGGGACTCGCGCGTAGCCTCCTACTGGATTCATACCTTGGTTCTCAAAAACTGAGGGAAATACTTACGCTACTTTGCTGCATCACCCTTTCCTCTTCAAGGGAAAACCAACGCAGTGCTCAAGAGGTAGCAGTCTCCGAACTGCTGGATCGATGGTTATGTCGCCGGCGTCGACTGTGGCGTCTTGCTAGCTGGTGCCCTCCTGCCCGAGGTCCTGCCCCTCCTTCTATGGGTTTCTGTGGCACATCTTCGTCGTCATCTGGAAGTTCAATAACATTTTGCGGAGCTGCAAAGGAATTGACCACAAGAGTTCAGTCGACCGTAAAAGTGGTTGGCAAAGTAAAGACAAGATGACAAGAGTCATACCCGCTTTGGATGCGACCGCGTCTTCCATCTCCTCATCATCACCATCCTTATAAATAGAAGTCCCAGAGATAGCAGCACTACAAATTCCAGGATTCACTCGGTCAAGCAAGAGGATGAGTCGACAACCAATATAAGACTCCCTGAGCAAAGAGTGAAGACGAAACACTTACATAGAGGCAACGGGAATGTCAACCTTGAACTTGGGCAAGGCCTTCCGGGGCTTTGATGGCGCAACTTTGGGCTGCTTCGGAGCCATCTCAGTCGGCACAGGAGAAGATGTCCGAGTGTGCTTTGAAGTCTGTCCAGTCGGTGTAGTCGCTTTGCCATGTACACTTGCTGGGTCATGGGTATGCTTAGAACGTCTTTCGATGCGAGGTGGGAGTCGACTTCCTCACCACTGCTTGAGTCGTCACTCTCCTTGTCTTCTCCCCCCATCAGATTGCCAGTCGCCGCTGTCTCCTCCGCTCACCTCTCCCTCCTGCTCCTGCTCTCTGTTGGGCATCGAGTACATCTCAGTGTAAATCTGCAAGGCACAGAGTTGAACAGATATCGGTCAGTTTCGGGAACAATTACATATCAGAACAAAAGAATACTCGGAAGTAAAGGTCAGACCTTGTCTGGTTCGCTCGTGTTGTCGAGTGGAGGAATTCTCCTGGACCCCTGGGGTTGTCCTTGTTGCCAGTGATGCCCTGCAACCACTGCGCCACCGTCTCCTCGTCAACTTCCTCCAGGTCAGAGGATGATCGCGAGCTTGGAGTGGTTGGATGCGTCGACTGAGAAACACCTCTAGCAAGTCCATGCCAGTCACACCATCGCGGACAAGTTGGACTACTCGCTCAACCAACATATTCACCTCCACTTTCTCGGCTGGAGTCACTTTCAAGGGAGAGGGCTTCTCAACTTGCTCCATGGTAAAGGGAGGAAGGCCAGTCGATTGACCAGGGGTCGGTTGGTCCTTACAGTAAAACCAGGTCGACTGATACCCTCTAACTAAATCGGGAAGAGTTATACTGGGGAAAGTGCTTTTACCCCTCATCTGGATCCCTAGACCTCTACACATTCGGATCACGTGCGTCCTCTCATCACTCGGATTAGCCTTTTTCACAGACTAGGAACGGCAAGTGAAAATGTGTTTGAAAAGACCCCGGTGCGGTCGACAGCCCAGAAAGTTCTCACACATGGACCTGAATGCAGCGAGGTATGTGATGATGTTGGGAGAAAAATGATGAAGTTGGGCTCCAAAAAAGTTCAGAAAACCTCGGAAGAAAGGATGGGGGGTAGAGAGAAACCGCGGTCGACATGAGTCGCAAGGAGGACACACTCACCCTCCTACGGTTGCGGCTCGGTCTCGTCCCCCGGAAGCCTCCAAGAACCGTGGGCAATCAAGCCTCCTTCGACCAGATCCTCCCGCTGGATCGTGGATCGAATCCTGTCGCCCTGGATCCAGCCACGCGGCAAGCCAGATCTCGACGACAACCCTCCCCGACTCGTCTTCTTGCCCTTCGCCTTCGCCGTCGCCTTCTTCGAACGCTCCAGAGCCGTCGTCTTGTCCTTCCCCATCGTAGCGGGCTGCGCTCGGGTGGGGTGGCGGCGTCAAGGGTGGAGGCGGACGCGGTGGAGAAGCAGAGGAGGAAGAAGATAAATGGGGCGCACTGTGCAAAATACATCGGCCCCGACGTCTTATATGGGCCTAGTCCCGAGTGACTGACTCGTGGGCCCAAGCAATCCTGTCAAATCCCGCAACAGTCGTGCACTTGGTACGTGGCGAAAAAGGTGGCACGAGAATCGAGGCGTCCCTGCCTAATCCGCTCCATTTTCTGCGGTCTTCTCCATCCCGCGCGCTTCTCCAAATTTCGAATCCCGTGAGATCCGGGAACAACAGTGCAGTCAATCACGCGAAGATTTTATACCCTATCAGCACTTGAAGCTTATCAACAAAGTTCACTCGACAACCTCAGAATGGATCAAGGCGACCGAAAATGAGGTTGAAGTTTCTACATGGTTCGCCAATCCAAGTAAAATGCTTCTGAAGCATGAAAATTGGGTTGGAAGCATCTTCAACTCCTTCTCCACTTGGACCCTGAACCATTCGGGGGCTAATGACGATGACAACATGTACCTAGGGTAGGGTAATAGGCCTAACCTAGACACCCTTCCCAAGGACACTGCCCTAAAGTCAAGGACATTCAAAGGACAACACCATCCACCGACTGAAATCACCTCAGAGTGCATGCCACTCGACCAACAGTTCACTCAGATAGCCCAATTCCATTCGACCAAGATATACTCATTCGACCGTACCAGAAACCACTCGGAATACAGAAGGTCTAAGGTCACACAAGACAGCAACGGTCAGGCGTTCACTCTGTAGACTTAATGATCATTTATATGTCTTTAATATAGGCGTTACCAGTAACGCCTCACCTTAATGTATACTGAACTCCCTGTAACGTGAGCTGGCTGGGGTCCTGGCGCACTCTATATAAGCCACCCCCTCCACTGAGACAAGGGTTCGCACCCCCTGTAACTTCACGCATAATCCAATCGACCAGCCTCCGTGCACCAAGACGTAGGGCTGTTACTTCCTCTGAGAAGCGCCTGAACTCGTAAATCTTGCGTGCACAACCTCACCGTAGCTAGGATCTTGCCTCTTCCTACTTACCCCCCATTCTACTGTCAGACTTAGAACCACGACAAGGTCCCACTCAAAAGGAAACACCGTTGAACGATTTGCTTGGAAATAGAGATTGTACTGATTGAATTAAATGGCTTGAATGAGATAACAACCTCGAAATAGCTTGAACGAATTGATAAGGGAGACACAAATCTTCTAAGATATCTTCGGCACTCCGGAACAAATGAATAACAAGAAGTGAAAAATTACGAGGTGCACCGGTATGGGAAAACATTTGAAACGAGGAAAGGGATATGATCAACACCGAAAGCTTGAATTGAATCCACCGGAGAAGAAAAGAGAATGAAGAATGATAAACTTGAAGCTCCGTTAGTATCTTACTGAGAATCACCGGATAAGAACATTGACGGAAAAGAATGGAGAGACTTCCCATCAATAAAAGGATACTTGATTAAGAAATCTGAGTCCTTACAGAAAAGGGTGGGAGGGCGGGAAAACAAAAGGCAACTTGGGATAGATGGAATGGATATCATTGAGAAGACTTAGAATTGATCTCGCGAATGGGGAAAATGATAGGATTAGCCTGGGGAGAAGCACACCGGTTAGAAAAGAATTAATATGACAACCTCGATGACCAAACAGGATTAGTATTCACATAGAAATATGAGAACACCGCTTAGTGAAGGTATGGAATCAACACTTGACATTGAAGCAACTCGAATACCACAACTCAAAACAAAACAAAGATTTGGCTTGCAGAATAAGCCGGAACAAACATATGATAGACCCCATATCATATCATGTGTCTGTTGGAAAGATATCCTACGTGATACTTGAATTCCCACCTACTAACTCCCGAAACTTTCTGGTTATGCAATCTGGTGTTGGGGATACAGGGGAAGCAATATATCTCACCCAACTAAACAATCCCTACATCCAGCTGTATCCATCCGTCAACACATAACCAAGAAAACTCCGGAAATCGTGTACCTCAACCTTCAAAAAGCATCCGTTATACGAGCTATGGCAATACTCCCGAACTCCCGCCCCAGTACTGGGTGGCGTTGAGGTTTCTCACCAACAACTTCATAAAAGAGATTTTCGATGTCGGTGAACTCAGGTATTCCAGAACTGCAACGATAAAATGGTGACGACAACATGATGCAGAGCATCCCAAGGCCACCCCCATGGACCTACCTACATCTCCCACGACACCACTTGGACCAATGACAAGAGCCCGTGCGAGAGCCATCGAGAACGAGGTTAACTCTCTCCTTGTTGAACTCTCCTTTGACCCACTTGAGACATGGCTACTACCTCAAAACGGAGATGTTTTGTGTGCTTACGTGCCATGGAAGCAGCCAAGGAGAAGTTACGATGCAAGATGGACATCAAGAGCATGAAGAACATCTTCCCAGCGCAGAAATACCAGTACAACCGCCCAACTACCGGTCGACCAGTACAACCGCCCAACTACCGGTCAACCTTCTGTAATCAAGCGGTGCAAGGCCGGTTCGGAGAAGATCCACGTTGGATTCAAGACCCCCTCTCGGGTGGCCCCATCAAGACCTCCTCACGGAGAAGAACAGGTTACCCTATGTATCGTCCCTTGTTGGTTTTGGACTGTGTGATCTCTATGTGTACTCGGATCTAGCATATGTGTGAGTATATCTCGTTGGTTTGAGAGATCCTCTTGTGTTTTCCCTCATTTTCCCCTTGTGTTCTTCGTGTTCTTAGTCGGGATCCGCTCCTTTCGTGAAAGATCTGCCTTTTCCACCCCACATCACAACACCTCGGAGCTCAACTCCCCGGGACACTGCCACAACCCCTACATGTCAGGAGGCACCAAGAACAATGTTCTCGTCATAAGAATATCGGAACGATCCCAAGATACCCGCGTGATCCTAAATTTTTTTTGTGAAATTTAGGAGAGGAAAGTCAAAACATCTACGTCTGGAGACCTCACCAGAGCGACGAAGGGGACTGAGGAGTAAAAATAATCCTACTCTCCGATATATATATAATCCTAAGACTCAAAACATTTTTGTTCTAGACTCAACAACGTCAGCGATTCGATCAAGCAGGGGGCTCCTAAGTCGGGGATGGCTCTGATTACCAACTTGTAACGCTCACGATGCGACTATATCTCCCACGTGTCTAGGCACGACTTAGAGGCATAACCACATTGTGGTTTTGTCACAAGAAGGGTCATCTTCACACAATCCCATGTAATGTACAAGAAAGGGATAAATAGAGGGTTGGCTTACAATCGCCACGTCACACAATGAACATATAATTCATACATCATTCAGAGTACACACATAGTCCGACTACGGACAAATCCAAAAGAAAAGAAGATAACCTCAAATGCTAGATCCCCGATCGTCCCAACTGGGCTCCACTACTGATCATCAGGAAACGAAACATAGTAACGGCCAAGGTCCTCATCGAACTCCCACTTGAGTTCAGTAGCATCACCTTGTAACACCCCCAGTGTCATGCTACAGTAATCTCCACCCTAATGGTGGCCATGTC
Organism: Triticum aestivum; assembly: GCF_018294505.1. NCBI lineage: Eukaryota > Viridiplantae > Streptophyta > Magnoliopsida > Poales > Poaceae > Triticum > Triticum aestivum. The sequence goes on along the minus strand of NC_057811.1, from coordinate 231,895,192 downwards.
AGAGGATTACTATGCAAATTGCCGCTTGTCCAAAAATTAAAGTCAAATTCAAATATAAATTCCAAGTGGAATTATTATTTCTCCGAACGGTAGATATAAAATGTTTGAATAATTCTACAATTTTCCCTAATCATTGGCATGTTGAAACCAACTTCATTAGACTCACAAATAAATTCCTAGTAAGATAATAAAGTGGTCCTACAACTATTATTTTGGCTTTATCAAAATAAAAAAAATTATTTATTTTACTCCAACTGCCTCCAAACTTTGTGTTAGCTCCTAAATATACAAAGTATTTATGTGCCAAGTGTTAGGTTGAACAAAACTTAATTGCTATTTATTTAAAATGCAAAGCAGAGTAGAAAACTGAAACAAAACAAAAAAATAAGCGGACCTAAGCTACGGTGCAAGTGGGCTCTAGTTCCTACAGTACAGCCTGGCCCAATTCAGCCAGCCTTTCGACCTCCTTCCGGAACAGGAGAAGGCCGAGGCACCATGGCCGCCGAGCGCTCGGCTACGCGCACTGCTGCGCCGTGAGGAGTTAAGAGTAGCCCCTGCCCTCTCTTCCTCTCCCCCGAAACCCTAGCATCCCTTCCAGATCCCCTTCCTCTCGCTCTCTCTCTACGCCCGAGACATCGTCGCCGCGCCTTCGTCGATCCCGCGGCCGCCGACTCCCCATCGCCGCATCGCCATGTCCATGAGGTTCTCCGTTGACTGCTTCATCATCTCCACCACCGGATCGAGCCCGAGGAGCCACACCGACGACGCGCCCGTCTTCTTCTTCGCCCACGGCCACCGCGGCCATCGCCGTCGATCTCCACCACCGGCGCCTCCCGGCCTCGGCGAGCTCGTCCACGGCCTCCTCGGGGTGAGCCTCCGCCCGTTCCCCCTTTCTTCTCCTCTTCCCGATGCCATTTGTCGCCGCCCAAGCTCCGGCCATTGGCCGCGATGCGCGCCCGCGCCTCGCGCCACGGCGCCCCGTACGCGCCCCACCGTGCCCCTAGCTGCGTCCGGCCGTGCGCCGGCCGTCCCTTGGCCGCACCCCGCCACTCCCGTCGTCATGCGTTGCACCCGCAGCTGCCCTTGCCCGTGCGTGCCGGCAACTGCTGCTGCTCGTGGCCGCTGCTGCCGCTGAAACTCTGCTGATGTTGCCTGCTTCCTACGGTCTCTACTGCTGCTTCTTTCTACTGTTGCCGATGATGGGTGCTCCTCATGCGGCTGCTGCCCACCCTGCTTCTGCTGCTAGCGCCGCGCTGCGCCTAGAAAGCGGCCACAGGCTGCTGCTCCTAGCCGCCACACATACGAGCCCTTTTTTGCCATGCTGTTGTGTGGTCATGCGTGTGCATGCCCAGCCGTGGGCATGGACGGATGGTTGTGCCTCTGGCCGGGCCCATTTAATTAGAGTAGGATTAGTATTTGTTTACTTTAGTGTTTATTTAGTTTAGCTAGGCCTAATTTAGTCTATGCCATGTGGGACACTAGCTTAGTTAACTCCAATCCAACTTAAAATAAGTCCATGACATGTGGGCCACACCACCTCCTATTGACTAGTCAAGTTCATTGGGTCAACCCATCTCTCTGGTCCCACCTGTAAGCCATTCTGGCTAGCCATAGTTGGTTACACATAGCAGTTTTGCTATTAATTTTCGAATTATTAATAAACTCTAGAAAATGTTTAAAACTTTGAAAAATCATAGTAATTAAACCGTAACTCCGATGAAAATGTTTTCTACATGAAAGTTGCTCAGAAAAATCCAACGAATCCGGATACGCGGTTTGTTTACCTGTCAGATGCCTCTAACTATCTGAATATGGAACATGCCCCCTCCGGTCATCTGTCTAACACAGTTCCGGAACCGGGAACACCTTCCCGGTTGAATTCCCCCTTCACCTATAACGTGTAGGACCGCGTTAGAACACGTCTAGCTATGCCTATTGTCCTGTTATGCACTTGCTTGCTATGTATTTACTGTTTCTCCCCCTCGTCTCTTCGGTAGACCCCGTGGCGACTGCCGATGCCGCTGTGATCGACTATGTCGACGATGACCCCTCCTTGCCAGAGCAACCAGGCAAGCCCCCCCTTTGATCATCCCGATATCGCCCATTCCATTCTCTCTTGCTTGCATTAGGTTTTGCTGCTGTTATTGTTTGCTCCTATTCTGATGCATAGCCTGCTTTTGTAACCTGCTCATTGTACCTTACTTGCTTATCCTAAACTGCTTAGTATTGGTTGGTTAGTGATCCATTAGTGACCCCCACCTTGTCCCGGTTGCCCCTGCTTCATCATCGAAGACCCGATCAACGGGATCGAAGACCAGGCCCCGGCACCGCACACCACTTTCCCCTTAGTTGCTCGACACTACTGGGTTACTATCGAGTGCTGAGGGTGAGACCTCTACAGCACTTCTGATGTTAACCCTGTAGCGTAGCTATTCGGTCGTGGTCATCGGGGGTGATTCCGCCTTAACCACTTCCGATACAACTCAGTCGTGCAACCCCTCAAGTGTGAACCTCGGGGGTGGTTCCTCTTACGTTCACCTTGATCATTACATCGAGTGGAATTCACCAGGGGTGATTCCTCAGGTTTTCCCCGTGGTGTTAGACACACGGTTACTATGGTTACTATGACTTTGCACTGAACCATGTTAATAAAGACGGGTTGGCCCCGAGGGGCACCCGCGTGAGCTTAATTGCGAGTGATGTGGAGTCGGGTTGACCTGGAGGGTGCCCGCGAGATAATTACGAGGCGTGGCCGGGCATTCTTAGCCCTTGCCGCAAGTCCTCGAGACAGGGTGACGGGGTCACATCTTTTGTGAGTATCTCCTTGTTACCGCGCGTTCCTAATCCACTATGATTTGGATATTTGATCCGAGGGGCCTCTGGCCTGATAGCACTAACCATCACGTGGGCATAGTATGGGCGTTCTGCGTCGTATGCATCAGCCGAAGCTTAATAGACGTCAGCGACTGAGCGGCGCGCGCTGGGTTAGACTGCGTAAGCACCTGCATTGTTGAAGGAGGTAGCTAGGTCTGCTCACCAGCCGCGTACGCAACGTGCAGGAGTTCCCGGGGAGATGGCCCATGACCCCTGGGGGCATAGGTTTAGTCCGGCGTGCTGACCTCTCTATTAAGCCTAGGTCGGGTTGCGGCGTATTGTTTGGCCGAGGCCGGGCATGACCCAGGAAAGTGTGTCTGGCCGGAGTTAATCGAGCGTGGTGGGTAAGTTGGTGCGCCCCTGCGGGGAAGAAAACATCTATCGATAGCCTGTCCTATGGTAACGGACACTTGGAGTTGTATCCCGATCGATACAACTAGAACAGGATACTTGAGATGAGACTTGGATATCAGGTGATGAATGGATAGTATGGCTCTGGGATTGCTTTCTCGCAGGGAGTCGAGAAAAGATCTCTGGCCGAGGTTGATAACACTACTACTACTTTACTTTATGCTACTCTACTCCCTCCTGTTGCTGCAAGATGGTGGTTTCCAGAAGATGCTAGTCTTCGATAGGACTAGGTTCTCCCCTCTATTCTGGCATTTCTGCAGCCCAGTCCACATATACCGCCTTCCTTTGATAATGTTGCATATGTAGTGTAGATCCTTGCTTGCGAGTACTTTGGATGAGTACTCACGGTTGCTTTGCTCCCCCTTTTCCCCCTTTCTTCTTCTTTCCGGTTGATGCAACCAGATGTCGGAGCCCAGGAGCCAGATGCCACCGCCGATGCCTGCTACTACGTGGAGACCGCTGATGACCAGGAGTAGTTAGGAGGCTCCCAGGCAGGAGGCCTTGCCTTTTCGATCGTTGTTGCTTTTGTGCTAGCCTTCTTAAGGCAAACTTGTCTAACTCATGTCTGTACTAAGATATTGTTGCTTCCGCTGACTCTTGTGTTTTCGAGCTTATGTATTCGAGCCCTCGAGGCCCCTGGCTTGTAATATAAAGCTTGTATTATTTTAATTTATGTCTAGAGTTGTGTTGTGATATCTTCCCGTGAGTCCTTGATCTTGATCGTACCCATTTGCGTGTATGATTAGTGTACGATTGAATCGAGGGCGTCACACACCTGCACTGGTATCATCGGCACTTGCAACTATTTTGGTAGTATCTGTGAGTCACGAGGACTCAGCAATCTCAAAACCCGCGAGATCAAGACTATTTACGCTTATGGGTAGGATAAGGTAATGAGGTGGAGTTGCAGCAAGCGCTAAGCAAATATGGTGTCTAACATACGCAAATAAGAGTAAGATGAGAAGCTATGCCACGGTCGTGAAGCTAGTAGTGATCAAGAAGTGATCCTAAAACTAGTTACGTTCAAACATAACACAAACCGCGTTCACTTCCCGGCAGCCGCCGAAAAGAGACCATCACGGCTACACACGTGGTTTATGCATTTTAATTAAGTCAAGTGTCAAGTTCTCTACAACCGGATATTAACAAATTCCCATCTGCCACATAACCGCGGGCACGGCTCTCGAAAGTATATACCCTGCAGGGGTGTCCCAACTTAGCCCATCACAAGCTCTCACGATCAACGAACGATATTCCTGAAGGAAATATGCCCTAGAGGCAATAATAAAGTATTATATATTTCCTTATATCATGATAAATGTTTATTATTCATGCTAGAATTGTATTAACCGGAAACATAATACATGTGTGAATACATAGACAAACAGAGTGTCACTATTATGCCTCTACTTGACTAGCTCGTTAATCAAAGATGGTTATGTTTCCTAGCCATAGACATGAGTTGTCATTTGATTAATGAGATCACCTCATTAGGAGAATGACGTGATTGACTTGACCCATTCCGTTAGCTTAGCACCCGATCGTTTAGTATGTTGCTATTGCTTTCTTCATGACTTTTACATGTTCCTCTGACTATGAGATTATGCAACTCCCGTTTACCGGAGGAACACTTTGTGTGCTACCAAACGTCACAACGTAAATGGGTGATTATAAAGGTGCTCTACAGGTGTCTCCAAAGGTACTTGTTGGGTTGGCGTATTTCGAGATTAGGATTTGTCACTCCGATTGTCGGAGAGGTATCTCTGGGCCCACTCGGTAATGCACATCACTACAAGCCTTGCAAGCATTGTGACTAATGAGTTAGTTGCGGGATGATGTATTACGGAACGAGTAAAGAGACTTGCCGGTAACGAGATTGAACTAGGTATCGAGATACCGACGATCGAATCTCGGGCAAGTAACATACCGATGACAAAGGGAACAACGTATGTTGTTATGCGGTCTGACCGATAAAGATCTTCGTAGAATATGTAGGAGCCAATATGGGCATCCAGGTCCCGCTATTGGTTATTGACCGGAGAGGTGTCTCGATCATGTCTACATAGTTCTCGAACCTGAAGGGTCCGCACGCTTAAAGTTACGATGACAGTTATATTATAAGGTTATATGTTTTGATGTACCGAAGGTTGTTCGGAGTCCCGGATGTGATCACGGACATGACGAGGAGTCTCGAAATGGTCGAGACATAAAGATTGATATATTGGACGAATATATTCGGACACCGAAAGTGTTCCGGAGAAGTTTCGGATTAAACCGGAGTGCCGGAGGGTTACCGGAACCCCCCGGGGAAGTATTGGGCCTTAGTGGGCCTTGAGGGGAGAGAGAGGGCAGCAGCCAGGAGGTGGCGCGCCCCCTCCCAGGAGGAGTCCTAGTTGGACAAGGAGAGGGGGGCGCAGCCCCCTTTCCCTCACCCTCTCCCTCTCTTTCCTTCCCCCCTTCTTTTCCTAGTAGGACTAGGAAAGGGGAGTCCTACTCCTACTAGGAGGACTCCCCCCCCTCTCCTTGGCGCGCCCATAGGCAGCCGGCCTCCCCCTTGCTCCTTTATATACGGGGGCAGGGGGGCACCTCTCTACACACTTGATATACGATATTTTAGCCGTGTGCGGTGCCCCCCTCCACCATATTACACCTCGATAATACCGTTGTGGAGCTTAGGCGAAGCCCTGCATCGATGGAACATCATCATCGTCACCACGCCGTCGTGCTGAAGAAACTCTCCCTCAACACTCGGCTGGATCGGAGTTCGAGGGACGTCATCGAGCTGAACGTGTGTAGAACTCGGAGGTGCCGTGCGTTCGGTACTTGATCGGTCGGATCGTGAAGACGTACGACTACATCAACCGCGTTGTTATAACGCTTCCGCTGTCGGTCTACGAGGGTACGTGGACAACACTCTCCCCTCTCGTTGCTATGCATCACCATGATCTTGCGTGTGCGTAGGAATTTTTTTGAAATTACTACGTTCCCCAACAATTCCTTCTCCCGGAAAGACCCGACCAGTCTCGGAATCCCGGTTACAAGACATTTCGACAATGGTAAAACAAGACCAGCAAGACCACCCGAATGTGCCGACAAATCCCTATTGGAGCTGCACATATCTCGTTCTCATGGCACACCGGATGAACACTACGTACAGCAACCGAAGACCCCGGGTGATGGGGTGGCACCGTAAGTGGCTCTAGGTTGGACCAACACTCAGAGGAGCATTGGCCCGGGGGGGTTAAATAAAGATGACCCTCGGGTTTGCAACTTAGAATCGGGACTTCAAAGACATTTTGAACGTCATGGACCATAGGAGATGTTCCAGGAGTTGAAGTTAATATTTCAAGCAAATACCCGAGTTGAGAGATATGAAGTCTCCAACAAGTTCTATAGCTAAAAGATGGAGGAGAATCTCTCAACTAGTGAGCATGTGCTCAGATTGTCTGGGTACAACAATCGCTTGAATCAAGTGGGAGTTAATCTTCCAGATAAAATAGTGATTGACAGAATTCTCTAGTCACCATCACCAAGTTAGTAGAACTTCGTGATGAACTATAGTATGTAAGGGATGACGAAAGTAATTCCCGAGCTCTTCGCGATGCTGAAATTGACGAAGGTAGAAATCAAGAAAGAGCATCAAGTGTTGATGGTTAACAAGACCACTAGTTTCAAGAAAAGGGCAAAGGGATAGAAGGGGAACTTCAAAAGAACGGCAAGCAAGTTGCTACTCAAGTGAAGAAGCCCAAGTCTGTACCTAAGCCTGAGACTAAGTGCTTCTACTGCAAAGGGACTGTTCACTGGAAGCGGAACTACCCCAAGTATTTGGTGGATAAGAAGGATGGCAAAGTGAACAAAGGTATATTGGATATACATGTTATTGATGTGTACTTACTAGTGTTTATAGCAACCCCTCAGTATTTGATACTGGTTCAGTTGCTAAGAGTAGTAACTCGAAACGGGAGTTGTAGAATAAACAGAGACTAGTAAAAGGCAAGGTGACGATGTGTGTTGGAAGTAGTTCCAAGATTGATATGATCATCATCGCACACTCCCTGTACTTTCGGGATTAGTGTTGAAACTAAATAAGTGTTATTTGGTGTTTGCGTTGAGCATGAATATGATTTGATCATGTTTATTGCAATACGGTTATTCATTTCAGTTAGAGAACAATTGTTGTTCTGTTTACATGAATAAAACCCTTCTATGGTCATACACACCAACGGAAATGATTTGTTGGATCTCGATCGTAGTGATACACATATTCATAATATTGAAGCCAAAAGATGCAAAGTTAATAATGATAGTGCAACTTATTTGTGGCACTGCCGTTTAGGTCATATTGGTGTAAAGCGCATGAAGAAACTCCATACTGATGGGATTTTGGAATCAATTGATTATGAATCACTTGATGCTTGCGAACCATGCCTCATGGGCAAGATGACTAAAACGCCGTTCTCCGGAACTATGGAGAGAGCAACAAATTTGTTGGAAGTCATACATACAGATGTATGTGGTCTAATGAATATTGAGGCTCGTGGCGGATATCGTTATTTTCTCACCTTCACAGATGATTTGAGCAGATATGGGTATATCTACTTGATGAAACACAAGTCTGAAACATTTGAAAAGTTCAAAGAATTTCAGAGTGAAGTGGAGAATCATTGTAACAAGAAAATAAAAGTTTCTACGATATGATCGCAGAGGTAAAATATTTGAGTTACGAGTTTGGCCTTCAGTTAAAACGAAGTGAAATAGTTTCACTACTCACGCCACCTGGAACACCACAGCATAATGGTGTGTCCGAACGTCATAACCGTACTTTATTGGATATAGAGCAATCTATGATGTCTCTTACCAATTTACCACTATCGTTTTGGGGTTATGCATTAGAGACAGCTACATTCACGTTAAATAGGGCACCATCAAAATCCGTTCAGACGACGCCTTATGAACTGTGGTTTGGCAAGAAACCAAAGTTGTCGTTTCTTAAAGTTTGGGGTTGCGATGCTTATGTGAAAAAGTTTCATCCTGATAAGCTCAAACCCAAATCGGAGAAATGTGTCTTCATAGGATACCCAAAGGAGACAGTTGGGTACACCTTCTATCACAGATCCGAAGGCAAGACATTCGTTGCTAAGAATGGATCCTTTCTAGAGGAGTTTTCTCTCGAAAGAAGTGAGTGGGAGGAAAGTAGAACTTGATGAGGTAACTGTACCTGCTCCCTTATTGGAAAGTAGTTCATCACAGAAATCTGTTCCTATGACTCCTACACCAATTAGTGAGGAAGTTAATGATGATGATCATGTAAACTTCAGATCAAGTTACTACCAAACCTCGTAGGTAAACCAAAGTGAGATCCACACCAGAGTGGTATGGTAATCCTGTTCTGGAGGTCATGTTATTTGACCATGACGAACCTACGAACTATGAGGAAGCGATGATGAGCCCAGATTCCGCAAAATGGCTTGAGGCCATGAAATCTGAGATGAGATCCATATATGAGAACAAAGTATGGACTTTGATTGACTTGCCCAATGATCGGCGAGCCATTGAGATTAAATGGATCTTCAAGAGGAAGACGGACGCTGATAGTAGTGTCACTATCTACAAAGCTAGAATTGTCGCAAAAAGGTTTTCGACAAGTTCAAGATGTTGACTACGATGAGAGTTTCTCACTCGTATCTATGCTTAAGTCTGTCCGAATCATGTTAGCAATTGCCGCATTTTATGAAATCTGGCAAAGGGATAAACAAAACTGCATTCCTTAATGGATTTATTAAAGAAGAGTTGTATATGATGCAACCAGAAGGTTTTGTCAATCCTAAAGGTGCTAACAAAATATGCAAGCTCCAGCGATCCATCAATGGACTGGTGCAAGCATCTCGGAGTTGGAATATACACTTTGATAAGTTGATCAAAGCATATAGTTGTATACAGACTTGCGGTGAAGCTTGTATTTACAAGAAAGTGAGTGGGAGCACTACAGCATTTCTGATAAGTATATGTGAATGACATATTGTTAATCAGAAATAATGTAGAATTATTCTGCAAAGCATAAAGGAGTGTTTGAAAGGAGTTTTTCAAAGATAGACCTCGGTGAAGCTGCTTACATATTGAGCATCAAGATCTATAGAGATAGATGAAGACGCTTGATAAGTTTTTCAATGAGTACATACCTTAACAAGATTTTGAAGTAGTTCAAAATAGAACAGTCAAAGAAAGAGTTCTTGCCTGTGTTACAAGGTGTGAAATTGAGTAAAGACTCAAAGCCCGACCACGGCAGAAAATAGAAAGAGAATGAAAGTCATTCCCTATGCCTTGGCCATAGGTTCTATAAAGTATGCCATGCTGTGTACCAGATCTATTGTATACCCTACACTGATTTTGGCAAGGGAGTACAATAGTGATCTAGGAGTAGATCACTGCACAGCGGTCAAAATTATCCTTAGTGGAATAAGGAAATGTTTCTCGATTATGGAAGTGACAAAAGGTTCGTCGTAAAGGGTTACGTCGATGCAAGTTTTGACACTAAATCTAGATGACTCTAAGTCTCGGTCTAGATACATATTGAAAGTGGGAGCAATTAGCTAGAGTAGCTCCGTGCAGAGCATTGTAGACATAGAAATTTGCAAAATCCTTACGGATCTGAATGTGACAGACCCGTTGACTAAAATTATCTCACAATCAAAACATGATCACACCTTAGTACTCTTTGGGTGTTAATCACATAGCGATGTGAACTAGATTATTGACTGTAGTAAACCCTTTGAGTGTTGGTCACATAGAGATGTGAACTATGGGTGTTAATCACATGGTGATGTGAATTATTGATGTTAAATCACATGGCGATGTGAACTAGATTATTGACTCTAGTGCAAGTGGGAGACTGAAGGAAATATACCCTAGAGGCAATAATAAAGTATTATATATTTCCTTATATCATGATAAATGTTTATTATTCATGCTAGAATTGTATTAACCGGAAACATAATACATGTGTGAATACATAGACAAACAGAGTGTCACTAGTATGCCTCTACTTGACTAGCTCGTTAATCAAAGATGGTTATGTTTCCTAGCCATAGACATGAGTTGTCATTTGATTAACGAGATCACCTCATTAGGAGAATGACGTGATTGACTTGACCCATTCCGTTAGCTTAGCACCCGATCGTTTAGTATGTTGCTATTGCTTTCTTCATGACTTTTACATGTTCCTCTGACTATGAGATTATGCAACTCCCGTTTACCGGAGGAACACTTTGTGTGCTACCAAACGTCACAACGTAAATGGGTGATTATAAAGGTGCTCTAAAGGTGTCTCTAAAGGTACTTGTTGGGTTGGCGTATTTCGAGATTAGGATTTGTCACTCCGATTGTCGGAGAGGTATCTCTGGGCCCACTCGGTAATGCACATCACTACAAGCCTTGCAAGCATTGTGACTAATGAGTTAGTTGCGGGATGATGTATTACGGAACGAGTAAAGAGACTTGCCGATAACGAGATTGAACTAGGTATCGAGATACCGACGATCGAATCTCGGGCAAGTAACATACCGATGACAAAGGGAACAACGTATGTTGTTATGCGGTCTGACCGATAAAGATCTTCGTAGAATATGTAGGAGCCAATATGGGCATCCAGGTCCCGCTATTGGTTATTGACCGGAGAGGTGTCTCGATCATGTCTACATAGTTCTCGAACCTGAAGGGTCCGCACGCTTAAAGTTACGATGACAGTTATATTATGAGGTTATATGTTTTGATGTACCGAAGGTTGTTCGGAGTCCCGGATGTGATCACGGACATGACGAGGAGTCTCGAAATGGTCGAGACATAAAGATTGATATATTGGACGACTATATTCGGACACCGGAAGTGTTCCGGAGAAGTTTCGGATTAAACCGGAGTGCCGGAGGGTTACCGGAACCCCCCGGGGAAGTATTGGGCCTTAGTGGGCCTTGAGGGGAGAGAGAGGGCAGCAGCCTGGAGGTGGCGCGCCCCCTCCCAGGAGGAGTCCTAGTTGGACAAGGAGAGGGGGGTGCAGCCCCCTTTCCCTCTCCCTGTCCCTCTCTTTCCTTCCCCCCTTCTTTTCCTAGTAGGACTAGGAAAGGGGGTCCTACTCCTACTAGGAGGAGGACTCCCCCCCTCTCCTTGGCGCGCCCATAGGCAGCCGGCCTCCCCCTTGCTCCTTTATATACGGGGGCAGGGGGGCACCTCTCTACACACTTGATATACGATATTTTAGCCGTGTGCGGTGCCCCCCTCCACCATATTACACTTCGATAATACCATTGCGGAGCTTAGGCGAAGCCCTGCGTCGGTGGAACATCATCATCGTCACCACGCCGTCGTGCTGACGAAACTCTCCCTCAACACTCGGCTGGATCGGAGTTCGAGGGACGTCATCGAGCTGAACGAGTGTAGAACTCGGAGGTGCCGTGCGTTCGGTACTTGATCGGTCGGATCGTGAAGACGTACGACTACATCAACCGCGTTGTTATAACGCTTCCGCTGTCGGTCTACGAGGGTACGTGGACAACACTCTCCCCTCTCGTTGCTATGCATCACCATGATCTTGCGTGTGCGTAGGAATTTTTTTGAAATTACTACGTTCCCCAACAATTCCTTCTCCCGAAAAGACCCGACCAGTCTCGGAATCCCGGTTACAAGACATTTCGACAATGGTAAAACAAGACCAGCAAGACCACCCGAATGTGCCGACAAATCCCTAGAGGAGCTGCACATATCTCTTTCTCAAGGCACATCGGATGAACACTACGTACAGCAACCGAAGACCCCGGGTGATGGGGTGGCACCATAAGTGGCTCTAGGTTGGACCAACACTCAGAGGAGCATTGGCCCGGGGGGGTTAAATAAAGATGACCCTCGGGTTTGCAACTCCCAAGGGAAAAGTATAGGTTGTTAGGCAAATGTTAAAACCAAGGTTGGGCCTTGCCGGAGGAGTTTTATTCAAAGCGAACTGTCAAGGGGGTCCCATAACCCCAACCGCGTAAGGTTCGCAAAATCAAGCAACATAACACCGGTATGACGGAAACTAAGGCGGCAAGAGTGGAACAAAACACCGAGCAAAAGGCCAAGCCTTCCACCCTTTACCAAGTATATAGATGCATTTATTAAAATAAGAGATATTGTGATATCCCAATATAATCATGTTTCAACATGGAGCAATCTTCAACTTCACCTGCAACTAACAATCCTATAAGAGGGGCTAAGCAAAAGCGGTAACATAGCCAAACAACGGTTTGCTAGGAAGGTGGGTTAGAGGCTTGACATGGAAATATGGAGGCATGATAAACAAGTGGTAGGTAGCGCGACATAGCGATAGAACGAACAATTAGCAAGCAAAGATAGAAGTGATATCGAGGGTAATGATCATCTTGCCTGAAATCTCGCTAGGAAGAAGATCGAATCCATGAAGAAGACGATCCAACGTAGTCGAACGAATCCTCGCAATCGCAATGTAACCGGAACTATCAAGGAGAAGCGCAACCGGAAAGAAGCAAACATCATGGTAAAGAACCATCACATAAACATGGCATGATGCAAAATCAAGTATGATGCATGTCCGGTTTAATGAGGCATGGCATGGCAAAGTGCACAAACAATACTACAAATTAAGTGGAGCTCAATATGCAACGAGTTGCATATTGACGAAACACCACATCAATTATTTAGTTCTCTTTCGTTGATGTACCCAATCATATTAAATGTTATTAAACATGGCAAGGGGTGAAGCATATGAAAACTACCTATCTAGGCAAGTTTAAATGAGGCCGAAACAACAAACAACAATTCCGGAAAATCCCCATGTGCATATTTTGGTTATGGTACTGGTCTGCCCTAAACCATATTTTAGAGTTGTTAAACATGCAAAGTAATGCCACCATGTTAATCTACGCATTTTTGTACCCCATTTACATAAAAGTTTGTTTAAAATGGAGCTACGGTTATTTAGTTATGAAATAAATCATTTTAACAAGTCATTTATGCAAATTAATGCAAACAACAAGTTTAAACATTTTTAACATGGATCAAAGTTGCATATTATGAAACTAGATAAAATTCTAAGAATTTTACATATTAAGTTTGTTTAATTCCGATGCATGGGTTGTGAGTTAGGATATGCATGAACATGGAGGTCTTTTCTGTAAATATGCAGTTTTTCTGGAATAAAGCTAAATTGCAGACGGTAAAAAAAACATATGCGGGCCGAAACTGCTGGAAATGGGCTGAACAGGATCTGGGCGGGGCGCATCTCACATGGGCTCTTGGCCCGGTCGGTCGAGGAGGCCCAAGAGGGGCGCGGGGCGCAGGCAGGCTGGGCTTGGCGCGGCTGGGCCTGGCGCAGTGGTCAATGGGACAATCGGAACTTGGCACTGGTCGTCGTCCTCGCGTGCTCGCACGCAGAAGTAGGGGAAGGACGCGCCAGCATGACGCAGAGGAGGCAGCAGGCGGCGACGCTCCTCGAGGTAGACGACGGTGGCGGACGCGCGGATCCAGGCGGCAGGGACGGGATCCGGCGACGTGCTGCTCTAGCGGCTCGGTGCAGGGGCGCGGGGGTGCCTCCCAGCAAAGCAGCGGAGGTTGGGGAAAGCACAAGGTGGCGAGGAGCACGGGAATGGTCAGATCCAGCCACTGGAGACCATCGGGGTCCTGGTCCCGGCGGGATCGAGAAGAAGCAAAGTCGTCGGGGCGGCGAGCTCCTGTGATGGATAGAGAGAGAGAGAGAGACGTGAGGAGGAGAAAGAAAATTGGAGGATGGGGGAGGAAGACAGCAGGGGCGAGGCGGCTTGGTCCGCTACTGTGCTGGCCGGCGGCGACGTCTCCGATGGTCGGCCGGCGCGAGGGAGACGAGGTGAGGAGGAGGCGCTTGGGTGGAGGGGTCGAGCGATGGGAGGAGCGGGCGGTGGCGCGGTTCGGGCGCAGATGGGCTTCCAGGGCCCCGATTTGGGTTCCGCGAACCCTGCACGAGGTGGGAGACAGGGGCGCGTAGTTAGCGGCTCGGGTGGCGGCGCGGCCAGTGGCTGTGAGCCAAGTGGTGGCGGGGCAATGGGGAAGAAGGGCTAGGTGTTAGGGTTTCCGAAAATGGAGGAGTAGGGTGTCCATATATAGTAGGAGGGGGTGATCGGGGCTGTTTGGAGCCCTTCGATCCCGATCGGATGGCTCCGAACAGGGAAACAACTAGGTGGGCTTAGAAGAGTAAGTTTTGGACAGATCGCAGACGTCTGATCCAGATCGACCGGTCGGAATAGATAGGCTAGGAGAGTCCAAATAAGAAACCGAAGATGTTTTTGGGATGATTTGGACCCATCGGTAATGACTGCACGGGTCGGGCTCGAGGCAGCTTTCGGACACGTGCGAGGGGTTTGACGAAAGGCCATGGAGAAGACACGAGAGAAGAGAGAGAAGATAGCGGTTCGGTCGATCTGAGAGGATGTCAAAAGAGACAAGGAAGAAGCGGCAACTACGGGCGGATGCAAGTTTTGAAAACAATGACGACAATGGAGTGCCGATGCAATGCAGATGATGCGATGATGAATGCAGCAAACAAATAAATCACAGGGCGACAACGAAATAACTGGAAGGCTACTAGAGCGTCGGTCTCGGGTCATCACACATTCCCACCATTCCCTTCGCGCAAGGACTACGTGCATCTCTTTTACTTGGCTCTCACACGGCGATGGGCTATATATCACTTGTTACTTTATGCCCATTGTATCTTGTTCACTTTGCATGTTATGCATCTTTACAGGATTTTGCCATGCAATTGTGACCCTTGCTTGCATCTACCCATGATTCACAATTATGATACTCTTATGTGTATTTGCATGCTTGGTGGAGATCCTTGTTACTATTACCATGTTTTCCTTGTGCCACATGCTATTGATGCTTGTTGTGTTGGGAGAGTCATGATGTTCCATTGCTATTTACATAGGACTTCTTGCCAACACCATGAACCTACTTTGCTCATATCTACCTTTCATGCTTGTGCTATGTCATGTGAATTATTCATGCACACTATTTGCACCCATGACATGCTTGACATGATCCCTTCTAGTACGTTGCCTCTTCGCACTACTAGCTTGCTTGACTTGATCACTATGATTGCTTGCTTTGTCGCATCACCCATGTTCCACTATTACTCGCTTTCTTGGGTTGATGACATATATGTTCATGCCTCTCACATGATACATCTTGTTTGCCTTCAATTGTTGCATCTATGCTTATTGATCCTGGAGACTTGGACACTTTACTTGTGATGCATGCTTGCTTGATTGAGCTTATTGTATTTGGTTGTTATCGCATCATATGCCTCCATACTATGAAATGCTCCCTTGTCCTTTCTTATGATGAGCATGATGCATACACTTGTGGGGTATCTTACCACACAAATGATAGGTTTTGCACTTCCGCTAACCTCCTTTGTTTTTTCGAGTGTTTGTCATGTTCTTTCATTTTGAAGGATTCACAAGGTGGTACCATCACAAGACAACTTGGTCATGTGAAGGTGTACACGATGCGCGACACCAACATTTTCGACATTCTTATAAAGGTGAACTCCTTTCCTTTGAGCCATCCTCAAATACACATATTGGATGGGTCATTCTTTCATTGTTGTTTCCTTCTGGTTGTCTACATGATACATCTCGCGAACGGAGGAGCGACATTGGAGATTGGCTCTATGGACCTTCACATTGAGGAGCGCTCGGACTTATTGGATGCACCTTCGGACCTCCACTCATGCCACGACATCAAGCATTGGTACACCAACACCTCCATATTTGTTGATTGTGCTCACACATGTCATGCTCGATGGACATATCATACACATGACAAATTTGCATCTTATGCATGGATTGACTCACATTATGATTGCTTTGTTACATCTTGTATTCCCATGTCATCCATGATATATGAGCTTGTGCATTTCCTTAGAAAATTTATTGTGATCTTCCATGATGGCATATTCATACATCATGATCATATTGCCTACCAGAAATTGCATGATAACATAACCATATTGAGCATCCATTGCCATATTCATGCTATTGATAAACCGTCTCACTATGACATCATTTTGCACTTTGGTTGCATTGATCATATTCACAATACATTTGTGTGCACAATGAATGCTTTTGCTCCCACGAATGCTTTGCATATCATTCTATATCATCTTGTTAAGCTTCATGCGCTTTGTCACGAAAAATCTTACCGAACGGACTCATACTTACTTGATGGACACTTTGTGTGCACTAACCATTGTATTTATGAGTGTCGTTTGTGTTTGCCCTTTTTGCATGTCTATCCCTCCGGAGACACCTTGGAGTACTTGCATTGCGCAATGCCTTCAACTCCGTCCAACTACAAGTCCGTCCACGACAAGCGCTTCCATGGTGATGAGGATCACGATCCAAGGTTGGATCTTTCCCAAGGGGGGGGGGAGATGATGCGGAGCATCCTACGATCATCCCCATGTCCACTTTGACCACTCCCCATGACCCAAGGATACATAAGATGAGACCTCGACTATACGCCATTGGACGCAAGGTGAACTCGCTCCTCTCTGAACCATCACTTTCCACATGTGAGACATGGCTACTACCTCAAATATATGTGCTATGCATGACCAGGAACAAAGAGGAAGACCATGGACAAGACGGCGAGGACACCAAGCGCGAGGAACAAGAGAAAGGGTTGATAGCAAATCACAGCCACCGGACGACCGGTCCTTACCGGACGTCTGATGCCGGGAGATCCCATGTGCCAGATCGACTACACGCCAAGTCTACAGCGATCGAACGACCGATCGAGGCCGGACATCCGACCCCCTCCAGCGACCAGACTTCCGACCCCCTCCAGTGATCGGACGACCAGCCTCCACTGGACGTCCGACAACTCCCGTCCAGAGCCAAAACGCAGGATGTCCGACAAGTACCGGATGACCGGACCCTCGCGAGCCACCGGACGTCCGGTACCCGTCGGACGTCCGACGCCTGTCTGCGCCATCGTGTATCGGGCCGAGCCCATGTACCCCTTCGCCCTCACTTACCCCTTCGTGGTCCTAGACTATATATACTCCTCCACCTCCACCTAGTTAGGGTTAGCATTGTGTTAGCTCATATGTGAGATAGAGCTTCGCTCATCCATCCGGATCTACTCCATCGTGAGGGACCGTTACCTCTTCGGAGAAGATCCACCTTGGATTCAAGACCCCTTCATGGGAAGACCCGTCAAGACATCCTCACGGAGAAGAATCGGTTACCTTTGTATCATCCTTTGTTGATCGTGGATCTTGTATCTCTCCTTGTGTTTCGAGGATCTAGCATATGTGTGACCTAATCTCGTTGGTTTGAGTGTTTCTCTCGTGTTTTCCATCGTGTTTCCCCTCGTGTTCTTCGTGTTCCTCATTGGGATCCGCTCCTTTCGTGAAAGATCGGCCATCTATGGTTCCACCCTACATCATCTAGTAATTAGTCCAATAGGTATAATAGCAGGGGTTGTGGGTGTAACTATGGTAGCCATGTCAGGAAATATTAAATAACAACTTTATTATTGCCTCTAGGGCATATTTCCTTTAGTATCACACTTGCACTAGAATCAGTAATCTAGTTCACATCGTCATGTGATTAACACCCATAGTTCACATCGCCATGGGACCAATACCCAAAGAGTTTACTAGAGTCAATAATCTAGTTCACATCGCTATGTGATTAACACCCAAAGAGTACCAAGCTATGATCATGTTTTTCTTGTGAGAGAGGTTTAGTAAACGGGTCTACCACATTCAGATCTGTATGTATTTCACAAATTTCTATGTCTACAATGCTATGCATGGAGCTACTCTAGCTAATTGCTTCCACTTTCAATACATATCCAGATTGAGACTCAGAGTCATCTGGATCGATGTAACTCTTTACGGCGAACTCTTTATCACCTCCATAAACGAGAAATATTCCCTTAGTCCTCTTAGGTAACTAAGGATAACTTTGACCGCTCTCCAGTGATCCACTCCCGGATCACTATCATACCCCCTTGCCAAACTCATGTGATGCGGAGCATCCTATGGACATCACTATGTCAAGAGTCCGTTAGGCAAGTGACACGTGCGACATCTACTTCACATATACAAAGGTGAATCATCTCCTTTACACGTGCTCACTTGACCCCTTCGAGGATGGTATACTACTTGACACTCCACTCGTGTGCATGCATAGGTATTGTCGGAACACTACGGATGACGAGGAGGAGTGCGAGCGCCAAGGAACAACTACACCATCCGCGAGGGAAGCCTGGAAGCGACGACGGAAGAAGATGGAGCTGCTGAAGCTACAGCGGCCGGACATCCGGGCCAGAGGCCGGACATCGGGCGCCTGTGCAACCGCCCAACAGCTACACCAACAGACGGCCGAAGCATCAGCGGCCGGACATCCGGCCCATGGGCCCGGACATCTGGCGCGACGCCACAGCCCGGACATCCGGCCTTCCCCCGGAAATCCGGCATCAACAACAGAAGCCAACAGAAGGCCACCCCACTCGGGCCGGACATCTGGCCAACCGCCCCGGACATCCGGCGTCTCACGAGAGCCCGGACATCCGGCCCCCAGCCCGAACATCCGGCGCCTGCTTGCGTGCAGAGCCGGGCCAGAGGCCCATGTATCCCTTTCCCACTTACCCTTTCGTGGCTTAGGCTATAAATAGACCACCCCCTCCTCCATTCTAGGGTTAGCAAAGTGATAGCTCATTTGATAGAGAGCTTTGCTCCTTGTACCACTCTACTCTTGAGAGAGAGAGACTACTACTCCTTATGGAGGCCAAGACCTCCATCTAGGAGAAGATCCTGCGGGATATATCATCAACACCCCCTCTTGGGCGGCCCCCTTCAAGACCTCCTCATGGAGATGAACTTTACCTTGTGTCTTTCCCTTTGTTGTTCATGTACCTTGTGGATCTTGTGTGTTTGATTGTCTAGTGGATGTGTGATTGGACTTGTTCTTGAGTGTTTCCCCTTGTGATTTCTCTCCGTTCTTCCCCGTGTTCATCGTGTTCTTCGAGGGAACCCACTCCAATCGTGAAAGATCAGCCTACACCGGGTTAGCCCCGTATCATATGGTATCATGAGCCACATTGATCATGTATTTGGAGTCCCTCCCACCGTTTTCTAGCATTCTTTTGCTTGATTTCGTCCTAAATTCGAAAATCCCCACAAAAAATAACCCCCAAATTTTTTTGTGATTCGTTAGTTTGATGATGTTTTGTTGATTTTGATCGGTGGATTTGCTTGTTTTCAAGTGGATCTAGCTTTCCCCCATCTTTTTCCCCCTTTCCTTCCACAAAATCTCTCCAATTTTGCCCTTGGAATCATCCATTTCTGCCCCCAATTCGAAAATTTCCGCCCCAAACGAGATCTGGAATCGTCGGGCCAGACATCCGGGCCTCAGGCCGGACATCCGGGCCATCTGGCCGGACATCCGAGCCCCAAGCCGGACATCCGGCTCCTGGAGCACAAAATCGCGCAAGTTTCTGGACATCAGGTCCCGGATATCTGGCCCCGACCCCGGATGTCCGACCCCTGGAGCATCAGCCTCCCGTGTTTCACCGTTTTGACCGTAACTTTCACATCCGGAGTCCGATTTTCACGTTCTTTAGCTCGTTGAGTAGCTATTGACATCATCTATCAATCTAGATATGTTTCATCACCATTTGACTCCATCAAATTTTTAGAACTTTGGCATCTTTGCCTAGGGCTTTCACCATAACTTCCGCAAAACCACCATAGCCTTTTTCAACCTAACCAATTTTGTTCCTTATAGATTTAGTGGTTGTTTGAGTTGCGATTTGAGTCTACTAAGGCGTTTCGGCTACTTAGGGATGGTTGCTTCTTCATCAACCACCACCATAACTTTCGCATAGGCTTGCCCACCATACACTTCCGCCATCCCAACTTAACCCAATTTTGTTTGTGTTGTGAGTTGTGTCTCCTAAGGTGTTTCGGCTACTTAGGGACTGTGCTTCGAACTCCGACACCGTGTATAGTCCATCAACCTTACCCTCGACTTCCACATTGCGTACTCCTAAACCCATCATTGCATTTCCGCAATCCCATTAAGCTTCCGCAAAACCACCACCGCATTCCCGCTACCACCATTTGACTTTTGTCCTTGAGATTTTGAGTTGTGGTTTTCCCGTTTCCTAAGGTGTTTCGGCTAATTAGGAACGGGTTCACATCGACAACACCGCCTCTCATCATTGACACGGACGGTAACCTCGACGACATCATTGTACATTCTCCCTTACCATTACATTGTTAACCCCTAGCCCATTTTGCGTCACTTGCCTATCGAGACTAGCCATTTGAGTATTGCCGGCAACATTACTTGTGCACATTAGTGACCATCGATACACCTTCCATTGCATACATACCATATCATATTGGTCTCATCTTGGTATCACATCATCCATTGTGTCACAAGATTGTTTCCGCATATACACAATTGCTATCTTGGTTTGTGCATTGTGCAAAAGTGGCCATATAAAAAAAAGAAAAAAAGAATAAGCTTTTAAGCAAAGAAAAAGAGTGAACAAAGAGCTTGTAAGCAATAGCCATAGCATCACAATATATCATATGGCATCATACTTGATCATCTTGGATCATTGTGTGAGAAACACCGGGAACCATACACATATAGCATACTTGGGATAGAAAGTTTATCCATTTTGCATCTTATAGGTTGTGCACAAGTGTCGTATCCGCCTATTGAGCAATCGTGCTACCGTCTCTCTTGAGTTGTGCAACACGAGCGTTTTCCGTGGATTCCACATTTTGTGCTCATTCCTTGGTTGCACGACCCCATTTATCTATCCGTGTGTGTGTTTCTGAGTGCCATTCTTTGCTATTGGTCTACTTGTTTCACTTGCGAATTTGTGAATCTCTTTCAACATTATTGACTCTTGCTAACATTTTGCATTAAATTTTTGTGCCACTATCCTCACCGAGCTACTCCATAAGCTTTAGTTTGTAGGTGTGAGTGAACAAGTCCGGTACCAATTCCACTATTCTTTCATCTCACATTGAGTGAAACGGGATACATCCTCAACTTTGGGAAAAGGTAACTTGGTATTGTTTATCTCATTTCCTACTCACCTCTACTCGAGTCTTGTGATGGATAGGCAAGGCATTTCACCTTCGGTCTACAACAATAACGAGGAGTTCGATGCCACGAAAAACTCTACCGACGCTAAGATGCAAGCTCAAATGGAGGAGATAAAATCCCTCATCAAGTCCTACAAGAGGTTTTCCTCATCTTCGAGAAGACGCTCTAGTGCACATGCTTCCGAGCTACCATCTTCGGCAAGATCACATCGGCATCGACACCAACACCGACAAGAACGTGAAGGTCAAGAGCTCAACACCAACAACCACTCAACGACTTCACCATCTTCCTTGGCATCTTTGCCAAGCAACTTCACGGCATCTTCGCCTATGGACATACATCTTCGCCAACAAGCACCCCAATACTACGCTCAAGAGAAGCTCCCCAAGGTCAAGTCCGCGACCTGCACGAGCTACTACGACCTCGACACCGACCACGAGATTCCTTTCTATGGGACTCTAGAACCCGAGGAGTATCTCGAGTGGGAGCGTTTGATGGACGACTACCTCAAGCTATATCAAGTTCCTCCCGAAGATCAAGTGAAGTGCGCCACAAGAAACTTCCACGACTACGCCTCGACATGGTGGCTTCACACACCTTCGGCGAGCCACGACATGAGTTGGCCCAAGACGAAGAGAGCTTTGCGGCGAGAGTTTGTGCCTCCAACCTACACGGAACAACTTCTACGCCAAGTGGAGAACACCATCCAAGGTTCCAAGTCCATCGACGAGTACTTCAAGGAGATGAAGAAAGCCTTGCGACGAGCCGGCATGGACAACCCCATGTCAATGAAGTTCCACTTCATGATGGGATTGAACAATGACATCTCCAAGACTATCTCCCTCGAGAACTACAAGTCCCTCGACGACAACTACATTGGTGCTCTCAAGGCGGAACAAGAACTCATGAAGGCCAAGGCTTCTCCACCCCAAGCACACTTCGCGATGACCAAGCTCTATGATACCAAGCATGAGGATAGTACCACCAAGATGTCCAAGCCCGATGAGCTCCAAGACGATGCTCCCAAGTTCGACTTCACCGCCATCCCTCTTTGTGGCATTGATGATGTCAAGTCCTCCATGACTCTTTTTCAAGATGGTGCGGCGACGAGTACGACTACGGAGACCTTCAAGGACCAAGCTTTTGAGGCAAGCGACATGGTGACGAGCAAGGATGATGCTTCCATCTTAGGAGGCGAGAGTGATGATGTGCCATCTTCAGCCTTCATCCACAGCGACGATGACGAGATGATCGAGCATGGGATTTTCCCTTCGGTCATGGAGGAGAGTGATGATGTGCCATCTTCGGCCTTCATCCATGGTGACGGCGATGAGATGGTTGAGTATTTCACTTCGACGACGGCGACGTATGATGACTTGAGTGACTGTAGCCACCATATTGAGAGTGAGAGTGACTTCACCACTAGCCCCATATATGATGTGTTACCCCAATTCCCATGTGAGGAGAGCCACAACCCCCACCACTTGAGTGAGATGAGTGACTCCGCCATACGTGAGATTGAGTGCACCTATTTTGAGGGAGTGAGTGAACCACCACATAGAGAGAGTGAGATAGTTGATAGGTCTCATGAGGCCATTTGCATTTCTAACAACTTGACCTCTACCTCTATTGTGTCTTCTCATTTGGTGCTAGGTCCCATATATGATGACGCGCCGATTCGCGACGACTACATCCTTCCTTTGGACAAGACGATGGCCATGGTGGAATATGATGCACCCCCCACATGGTTCCATCACGATGAAGATGAGCATCATTTGGTCTTTGCCACCTCACCCACACCACTTGAGTGAAATGAACAAGGTAACATAGGTGAAGGTGATGCTCTAGTCCCACTAGTGGACATTCTTGACATTGATTGCTTGCATGATGTTGATCCACCTAGTACCATGATTTATGCTAGTGCGACTTCCTCATTTGATGCTTTCTTGCCCATTTACGATGAGTATGATGATTCTCATGTGGAGTCTATTAGTTGTGATGCCATGCTACATAGGATTTCTTGTGATAATTCTTTAGGTCACATCATGTTTGACAATCCGCTTGACTTGTCATATGCTATGCATGAGATCAATCATATGTCATATTTACAATCTCTTCATAGTGACTATGCATATGCCATTAAGATGAACCCAATTTGCACTTATGGCATAGATGACAAGCCCATGGTTATTGGTATTTGTTTTTCTTGTATTGATATGCTCCCTTTGCATCATTTATCTCATATGCCATGCCATGACCACCTAGCTTCGGATATGCATTGTTTTGGATGTTGTCCATTTTCTTCATATGATGTTTCCAATATTGCTCATGAGGAGACCCCCATAGTTTCCTCACACATTTTAGGAGATTTTGATTCATCCTATCCATTGCATGATCCCAATACTTGTGTGCACAATATGCTTCCCATGAATAAACATGCTATTGATGTGTCATATACTAGTATGCTCAATTTGCATCCCCATCGTGTCATACACAATAACTATTCTTTCATGATGGATGACATGTTCTTATACCATGCATCAAATTTCTTTGAGCTATGCTTATCTTGTGCTAACTCACACGTGCACATGCACATCATGATGGATGATGTGTACATTTACCACGCGCACAATTTCTTTGGTTTGTGTCTCTTTTGTGTAGGTACCCATGAATACTTGTCAACCTTGCAATCCCACGAGTTGACAAAACGAGCTCTAGAGAGCAATGATGACTTGGGATCCCATGGATTGCCTTTCCCACTGCTCTCTTCACGCGAAGTCTTCGCGCATTCATTCTACATGGCCCTCACTTGGCTATGGATTATTGTCCAATACATATTCTATGCCCATCTTGCCATGTTCACTTTGCATGATATGCTCATTCCTATGCCTTTGCCATGCATTTGTGACCCATGCTTTGCATTACACATGATGAATGATTCTAGTACTTGTATGTGTATTTGCAAGCTTGGTGGAGATATTGCTTGTTATTGCCATGTTTGCTTTGTGCCCCATGCCTATGATTATACTATGATCTTTTTGTGTGTTCATGCTTGCGATATGTCATGTGCATTGCATATGCCTATTATTTGTTCACATGACATGATTGCCATGATTTCCTCTAGTATGTTGCATCTTCGCACTACTAGCTTGCACGACTTGATCGATATGCTTGCTTATGTTGCATCACCATTGATTCATACTTCCTTATTTCATGCGGTTGATGACAACCATCTACATGTTTTGTACATGATTATTATTGCTTCTTGTCATATATCTCCATATGTTGCCTCTCTCATGCTAGATGATTTGCCATGTATTGAGTGCAATCATGCCTTTAGTCTTGATAATGAGTTTGCCCCCATAGCATTCTCGCATATATTTGGAGATTTTGACATATTTCTTGTGAAGCATGCTTGCCTTACCTCTTTGCACCATATTCCTCGTGCCATGAATATAGCCATTATTGCATCATATTATTCATGCACTTGTGCTTCTAATGGTTATGTGCAAGAGAAGAAAACCATCTGATGGATGATGTGTTTATCTACCATGCACATACGTTCTTTCTTTTCTTGTGTGGATGTGTAGGATACTTGGACTTTGTGTCGACTTCCACGTCACGTGAGTTGACAATCCGAGCTCTTGAGAGTGAACGACCTTCTACCACGACGATTCTACATCGCACTTGCTTGTACCGCGGCATTGTGAAGAATGCACAAGGACACGCCTTCAAGGTGACATCTTTCGTGAGCATGGATATTATGGATCATACTACTTGTGTTGCTTGCACGATGAGACTTACTGTTCATCTTGGACCATTTGATTGCACACATGTTAGAGATCTTGCTTCGACTTGTCATTTTCACCGTTCCATGCATCATGATATATATGCCTTGTGTGTTGCATCCAATTCTTGGATTACTTGCTCCTCTCATATGTTTGGTTGCAATAATGTCATCACTTCACATATGCCATGTCCCATTGATTGCTACATGCTTGCCTTGATTCCCTCACACATGATGAACAATTGCTCTTTCCATTGTGTTGAGTGCCACACGATATTCACTACACCCCATGCACATTATGCTTGGATTGTCTTGCACTTGACTCATGTGTTTAGACACTTCCTTTTATTTGGTGTTGTGAATGCTTCTTATGCCTACCATAGACCTTTCATTGAGCGCTTTGCCCATGCTTGCTATGACTTTGAGGTAGATGCTTATTTTCTTGTTACACATATTTGCATCACTACCTCACATTTACATGCTTGTCCCCATGATATCTTTGCTTGTGCTCGATTGGTATGCTTACATGCCATGTCACAATCCTTTGTCACACCATATGCTTTGCATGACGACGACACTTGTTTGGTGACTCACCTCTTGAATGCTTGGTTTTGCACTAACTCTAACCACATTTGTTTTTCCAAGTGTTTGTTGTCCTTACTCCTTTTGAAGGAATCACTACACGGTGCAACATTGGAGAGTGCCCATTGCGAGCTTGAAGATGACGAGTACTTGGTGAACGTCCACTTCTACACGGCGAAGCCATCTCTTTCCCATGGTGATTTGGTTTTCGATCCGAGGTCGGATCTTTCCCAAGGGAGGGGAGATGATGCGGAGCATCCTATGGACATCACCATGTCAAGAGTCCGTTCGGCAAGTGACACGTGCGACATCTACTTCACATATACAAAGGTGAATCATCTCCTTCACACGTGCTCACTTAACCCCTTCGAGGATGGTATACTACTTGACACTCCACTCGTGTGCATGCATAGGTATTGTCGGAACACTACGGATGACGAGGAGGAGTGCGAGCGCCAAGGAACAACTACACCATCCACGAGGGAATCCTGGAAGCGACGACGGAAGAAGATGGAGCTGCTGAAGCTACAACGGCCGGACATCCGGGCCAGAGGCCGGACATCCGGCGCCTGTGCAGCCACCCAACAGCTGCACCAACAGACGGCCGAAGCATCAGCGGCCGGACATCCGGCCCATGGGCCCGGACATCCGGCGCGACGCCACAGCCCGGACATCCGGCCTTCCCCCGGAAATCCGCATCAACAATAGAAGCCAACAGAAGGCCACCCCGCTCGGGCCGGACATCCGGCCAATCGCCCCGGACATCCAGCATCTCACGAGTGCCCGGACATCCGGCGCCTGCCTACGCGCAGAGTCGGGCCAAAGGCCCATGTATCCCTTTCCCACTTACCCTTTCGTGGCTTAGACTATAAATAGACCACACCCTCCTCCATTCTAGGTTTAGCAAAGTGATAGCTCATTTGATAGAGAGCTTTGCTCCTTGTACCACTCTACTTATGAGAGAGAGAGAGAGACTACTACTCCTTATGGAGGCCAAGACCTCCATCTAGGAGAAGATCCTGCGGGATAGATCATCAAGACCCCCTCTTGGGTGACCCCCTTCAAAACCTCCTCATGGAGATGAACTTTACCTTGTATCTTTCCCTTTGTTGTTCATGTACCTTGTGGATCTTGTGTGTTTGATTGTCTAGTGGATGTGTGATTGGACTTGTTCTTGAGTGTTTCCCCTTGTGATTTCTCTCTGTTCTTCCCCGTGTTCATCGTGTTCTTCGAGGGAACCCACTCCAATCGTGAAAGATCGGCCTACACCCGGTTAGCCCCGTATCATCATGGCAAGGTACACAATAGATCTGGTACATAGCATAGCATACTTTATAAAACCTATGGCTGAGGCATAGGGAATGACTTTCATTCTCTTTCTATTTCTGCCGTGGTCGGGTTTTGAGTCTTACTCAACTTCATACCTTGCAACACAGGCAAAACTCCTTTCTTTGACAGATCCATTTTGAACTACTTCAGAATCTTATCAAGGTATGTACTCATTGAAATTTTTATCAACGTCTTGATCTATCTCTATAGATCTTGATGCCCAATATATAAGCAGCTTCACCGAGGTCTTTCATTGAAAAACTTTTATTCAAGTATCCTTTTGTGCTATCCAGAAATTTTGTATCATTTCCAATCAATAATATGTCATCCACATATAATATCAAAAATTCTACAGAACTCCCACTCACTTTCTTGTAAATATAGGCTTCACTGTAAGTCTGTATAAAACCATATGCTTTGATCACCTCATCAAAGCATATATTCCAACTCCGAGATGCTTGCACCTGTCCATCGATGGACCGCTGGAGCTTGCACACTTTGTGAGCACTTCTAGGATCGACAAAACCTTCTGGTTGCATCATATACAACTCTTCTGTAAGATATGCATTAAGGAATGCAGTTTTGGCATCCATTTGCCCGATTTCATAATCATAAAATGTGGCAATTGCTAACATGATTCGGACAGACTTAAGCATCGCTAGGGTGAGAAGGTCTCATCGTAGTCAACTCCTTGAACTTGTCGAAAACCTTTTGCGACAAGTCAAGCTTTGTAGATAGTGACATTACTATCAGTGTCAGTCTTCTTCTGGAAGATCCATTTATTCTTAATGGTTTGCCGATCATCGGGCAAGTCCACCAAAGTCCACACTTTGTTCTCATACATGGATCCTATCTCAGATTTCATGGCTTCAAGCCATCTATCGGAATCTGGGCTCATCATAGCTTCTTCATTGTTCGTAGGTTCGTCATGGTCTAGTAACATGACTTCCAGGATAGGATTACCATACCACTCTGGTGCGAAACATGCTCTGTTCGACCTACGAGGTCTAGTAGTAGCTTGATCTGAAGTTTCATGATCATCATAATTAACTTCCTCTCTAGTTGGTGTAGGCATCACGGGAACGGATTTCTCTGATGTGCTACTTTCCAAATTGAGAGAAGGTACAATTACCTCATCAAGTTCTGCTTTCCTCCCACTCACTTCTTTTGAGAGAAACTCCTTCTCTAGAAACGTTCCATTCTTGGCAACAAAGATCTTGCCTTTGGATCTGTGGTAGAAGGTGTACCCAATTGTTTCCTTAGGGTATCCTATGAAGATGCACTTCTCTGATTTGGGTTCGAGCTTATCAGGCTGAAGCCTTTTGACATAAGTGCCGCAACCCCAAACTTTAGGAAACGACAACTTAGGATCCTTGCCAAACCACAATTCATACGGTGTCGTCTCAACGGATTTAGACGGTGCCCTATTTAATGTGAATGCAGCTGTCTCTAATGCATAACCCCAAAACGATAGTGGTAAATCAGTAAGAGACATCATAGATCGCACCATATCTAATAAAGTACGGTTACAACATTCGGACACACCATTACATTGTGGTGTTCTAGGTGGCGTGAGTTTTGAAACTATTCCACATTGTTTGAAATGAAGGCCAAACTCGTAACTCAAATATTCGCCTCCGCGATCAGATTGTAGAAACATTATTTTCTTGTTACGATGATTCTCCACTTCACTCTGAAATTCTTTGAACTTTTCAAATGTTTCAGACTTGTGTTTCATTAAGTAGATATACCCATATCTACTCAAATCATCTGTGAAGGTCAGAAAATAATGATACCCGCCGCGTGCCTCAACACTCATTGGACCGCATACATCGGTATGTATTATTTCCAATAAGTCATTGGCTCACTCCATTGTTCCGGAGAATGGAGTTTTAGTCATCTTGCCCATGAGGCATGGTTCGCAAGTAACAAATGATTCATAATCAAGTGATTCCTAAAGCCCATCTGAATGGAGTTTCTTCATGCGCTTTACACCAATATGACCTAAACGGCAGTGCCACAAATATGTTGCACTATCATTATCAACTTTGCATCTTTTGGCATCAATATTATGAATATGTGTATCACTACGATCGAGATTCAATAAACCATTCACAATGGGTGTATGACCATAGAAGGTTTTATTCATGTAAACAGAACAACAATTATTCTCTAACTTAAATGAATAAACGTATTGCAATAAACATGATCTAATCATATTCATGCTTAATGCAAACACCAAATAACATTTATTTAGGTTCAAAACTAATCCCGAAGGTCGAGGGAATGTGTGATGGTGATCATATCAACCTTGGAATCATTTCCAACACACATCGTCACCTCGCTTTTAACTAGTCTCTGCAACTCCTGTTTCGAGTTACTAATCTTAGCAACTGAACCGGTATCAAATACCTAGGGGTTACTACGAACACTAGTAAAATACACATTAATAACATGTATATCAAATATACTTTTGTTCACTTTGCCATCCTTCTTATCCGCCAAGTATTTGGGCCAGTTCCATTTCCAATGACCATTTCCTTCACAGTAGAAGCACTCAGTTTCAGGCTTAGCTCCAGCTTTGGGCTTCTTCACGGGAGTGGCAACTTGCTTGCCATTCTTCTTGAAATTCCCTTTCTTTCCCTCGGCCTTTTTCTTGAAACTAGTGGTATTGTTAACCATCAACACTTGATGCTCTTTCTTGATTTCTACCTTCATCGATTTCAGCATCGCGAAGAGCTTGGGAATCGTTCTTGTCATCCCTTGCATATTATAGTTCATCACGAAGTTCTAGTAGCTTGGTGATAGTGACTAGAGAACTCTGTCAATCACTATCTTATCTGGAAGATTAACTCCCAATTGATTCAAGCGATTGTAGTATCCAGATATTCTGAGTAGGTGCTCACTGGCTGATTGATTCAAGCGATTGTAGTATCCAGATATTCTGAGTATGTGCTCACTGGCTGAGCTATTCTCCTCCATCTTGTAGGCAAAGTACTTGTCAGAGGTCTCATACCTTTTGACACGGGCATGAATCTGAACTACCAATTTTCAGCTCTTGGAACATCTCATATGCTCCGTGGCATTAAAAACGTTTTTGAAGTCCCAGTTCTAAGCCGTAAAGCATGATGCACTAAACTATCAAGCAGTCATCATATTGAGCTTGCAAAATGTTCATAACGTATGCATCTGCTCCTGCAACAGGTTTGTCACCTAGTGGTGCATCAAGGACATATTTCTTCTGTGCAGCAATGATGATAATCCTCAGATCATAGACCCAGTCCGCATCATTGCTACTATCATCTTTTAACTTAGTTTCCTCTAGGAACATATAAAAAACATAGGGGAGCTACAACATGAGCTATTGATCTACAACATAAGTTGCAAATACTACCAGGACTAAGTTCATGATTAAATTAAAGTTCAATTAATCAAATTACTAATGAACTCCCACTTAAATAGACATCCCTCAAGTCATCTAAGTGATACGTGATCCAAATCAACTAACCCATGTCCGATCATCACGTGAGATGGGCTAGTCATCAATGGTGAACATCTCTATGTTGATCATATCTACTATATGACTCACGTTCGACCTTTCAGTCTCTAGTGTTCCGAAGCCATGTCTGTACATGCTAGGCTCGTCAAGTTTAACCCAAGTATTCCGCATGTGCAAGATTGTCTTACACCCATTGTATGTAAACGTAGAGTCTATCACACCCGATCATCACGTGATGTCTCGAAACGAAGAACTGTAGCAACGGTGCATACTCAGGGAGAACACTTTTACCTTGAAATTTAGTTAAGGGATCATCTTATAATGCTACCGCCATACTAAGCAAAATAAGGTGCATAAAAGATAAACATCACATACAATCAAAATATGTGACATGATATGGCCATCATCATCTTGTGCTTTTGATCTCCATCTCCAAAGCATCGTCATGATATCCATCGTCACTGGCTCGACACCTTGATCTCCATCGTAGCATCGTGGTCGTCTCGCCAACTATTGCTTCTACAACTATCACTAAAGCATAGTGATAAAATAAAACAATTGCATGCGCTTGCATTTCATACAATAAAGAGACAACCATAAGGCTCCTGCCGGTTGCCGATAACTTTTACAAAACATGATTATCTCATACAATAACGTGTATCACATCATGTCTTGAACATATCACATCACAACATGCCCTGCAAAAACAAGTTAGACGTCCTCTACTTTCTTGTTGCAAGTTTTACGTGGCTGCTACGGGCGCATCAAACCACAACGGTGTTTTGTCAAGTTTGTTGTTTTAACCTTCTTCAAGGACCGGCCGCAGTTAAATTCGATTCAACTACAGTAGGAGAAACAGACACCAGCCAACCACCTTTATGCAAAACTAGTTGCATGTTAGTCGGTGGAACCGGTCTCATGTGCGTGGACTGTAAGGTTCATCCCACAATATCACCGAATCAAAATAAGACATTGGTGGTAAGCAGCATGACTATCACCGCCCACAACTCTTTGTGTTCTACTCGTGCATACCATCTACGCATAGACCTGGCTCTGATACCACTGTTGGGAAACGTTGTAGGGAAAAACAAAAAAATTCTATGCACACGCAATGATCTATCCATGGAGATGCATAGCAACGAGGGGGAGAGTGTGTCTATGTACCCTCGTAGACCGTAAGCGGAAGTGTTTCACAATGCGGTTGATGTAGTCGAACTTTCTTCGCGCTCCACCGATCGAGTACCGAACGTACGGCACCTCCGAGTTCTGCACATGATCAGCTCGGTGACGTCCCTCGCCTTCTTGATCCAGCAAGTCGTTGAGGTAGTAGATGAGTTACGTCAGCACGACGGTGTGGTGACGGTGATGGTGAAGTGATCCTCGCAGGGCTTCGCCTAAGCACTACGAAAATATGTCCGAGGGTGTAAACGGTGGAGGGGGGCGCCGCACACGGCTAGGCAATTGTCTGGTCTGTGCTTGGCGCCCCCCTCCCACATATATATAGGTGGTAGGGAGGGAGGAGCAGGCAAAGGAGGCACCTAGGTAGGAGGAAACCTACTTGGGGTCCCTCCCAAGCCGTGCCCCCTTCTTTCCTTATTTGGAGTGCGGGAAAAGGCACGGGAGGGTGGCGCCCCTCCCTTTCCTTTCTCCCATGAGAGGGAAAGGCAGGAGGGGCTAGCCCTCCCCCTTCTCCTTCCTTAGGGTTGTCCAAACAAGTGGAGGGGCGCACCAGCCCCTAGTGGGTTGGTCTGTCCCTCCCTTTGGCCCATTAAGCCCATAACTTGCCGGGGTGGGGTGGGGTGCCCGGAACCCCTTTTGGTTACCCGATTCCTTCCCGGTACGTCCCGAAACACTTCCGGTGTCCAAATACCATCGTCCTATATATCGATCTTTACCTCTCAACCATTTCGAGACTCCTCGTCATGTCCGTGATCTCATCCGGGACTCCGAACAACATTTGGTCACCAAATCATATAACTCATATAACACTATATAGTCGACAAACGTTAAACGTGTGGACCCTACGGGTTCGAGAACTATGTAGACATGACCGAGACGCCTCGCTGGTCAATAACCAATAGCGGAACCTGGATGCCCATATTGGCTCCTACATATTCTACGAAGATCTTTATCGGTCGAACCGTTATGACAACATACGTAATTCCCTTTGTCTATCGGTATGTTACTTGCCCGAGATTCGATCATTGGTATCTTCATACCTAGTTCAATCTCGTTACCGAAAAGTCTATTTACTCGTTCCGTAATACATCATCCTGTAACTAAATCATTAGTCACTTTGCTTGCAAGGCTTCTTATGATGTGTATTACCGAGAGGGCCCAGAGATACCTCTTCGAAACTCGGAGTGACAAATCCTAATCTCGATCTATGCCAACTCAACAAACACCTTCAGTGATACCTGTAGAGCATCTTTATAATCACCCAGTTACGTTGTGATGTTTGATAGCCCACAAGGCTTTCCTCCAGTATCCGGGAGTTGCATAATCTCATAGTCGAAGGAATATGTATTTGACATGAAGAAAGCAATAGTAATAAAATTGAACGATCATTATCCTAAGCTAACGGATAGGTCTTGTCCATCACATCATTCTCCTAATGATGTGATCCCTTTATCAAATGACAACACATGTCTATGGTTAGGAAACCTTAACCATCTTTGATCAACGAGCTAGTCAAGTAGAGGCTCACTAGGGACACGGTGTTTGTTTATGTATTCACACATGTTTTTAGGTTTCCGATCAATACAACTCTAGCATGAATAATAAACATTTATCATGAATAAGGAAATATAAAATAACAACTTTATTATTGCCTCTAGGGCATATTTCCTTCAGCGGTTCACAGTGTCCTAAGGTGTTTCGGCTACTTAGGGATGACTCGACTTCAACATCACCGCCACTCGTCATCGCCTCGGACTCCACATCGACTTCGACTGTTTCATCTTCATTCTACCATAAGCAATGACGGTAACCTCGAAGACATATTGTACTCATACCTTGCTTACATTTGATAGCCTCGAGCCATTTTGCACAACTTACCCATCGAGACTAGCGAGTTGACAATTGTCGGGCCACACTATTTGTGCACCTTTGGTGATACGTCTCTCCCATGCATATCATACTTGTTGATACGTCCATTTTGCATCATGTTTTCATACTGTTATTTTAATATTTTATGCATAATAATGCTTTATGGAGTAATTCTAATGCCTTTTATCTCATAACATGCAAGTTTTACACAAAGAGGGAGAATGTAGGCAGCTAGAATTCTTGACCTGAAAAAGCTACTTTAGAGTTACCTATTCTGCGCATCTCCAAATGAGCTAAAAATTTACGGAGAATTATTTTGGAATATATAAAAAATACTAGATAAAATAACTACCTGAGGGGGGCCACCTGGTGAGTACAACACACCAGGGTGCGCCAGGCCCCCCAGGCGGGTTGTGCTCAGCCTAGCCCACCTCCGGTGCCCATTTTCTGGTATATAGGTCATTTTGACCTAGAAAAAAATCAGGAGAGGAATTTCGGGACGGAGCGCCGCCGTCTCAAGGCGGAACTTGGTCAGGAGCACTTTTGCCCTCTAGCGGAGCGATTCCACTGGGGGAACTTCCCTCCCGAAGGGGGAAACCGAAGCCATCGTCATCACCAACAAACCTCTCATCTTTGGGAGGACAATCTCGATCAACATCTTCAATAACAACATCTCCTCTCAAACCCTAGTTCATCTCTTGTTTTCAATCTTTGTACCGGAACCTCAGATTGGTACCTGTGGGTGACTAATAGTGTTGATTACATCTTGTAGTTGATTACTGTATGGTTTATTTGGTGGAAGATTATATGTTCAGATCCATTATGCTATTTAATACCCCTCTGATCTTGAGCATGATTATCATTTGTGAGTAGTTAATTTTGATCTTGAGGTCACGGGAGAAGTCATGTTGCAAGTAATCATGTGAACTTAATATGTGTTCGATGTTTTGATGATATGTATTTTGTGATTCCCTTAGTGGTTTCATGTGAACGTCGACTACATGGCACTTCACCATATTTGGGCCTAAGGGAATGCATTGTGGAATAGTTATTAGATGATGGGTTGCTAGAGTGACAGAAGCTTAAACCCTAGTTTATGCGCTACTTTGTAAGGGACCGATTTGGATCCAAAAGTTTAATGCTATGGTTAGATTTTATCTTAATACTTTTCTCGTAGTTGCAGATGCTTGCGAGGGGGTTAATCATAAGTAGGAGGCTTGTTCAAGTATTAACATCACCTAAGCACCGATCCACCCACATATCAAATTATGAAAGTAGCGAACACGAATCAAACCAACGTGATGAAAGTGACATGGTGAAATCCCCGTGTACCCTCAAGAGCGCTTTGCTTATCATAAGAGACTGTTTTGGCCTGTTCTTTGCCACAAAAGTATTGAGCTACCTTGCTGCACTTTATTTACTGTTACCGTTACTTGTCCGTTACAAATTACCTTGCTATCAAACTACCTGTTTCCGACTATTTTAGTGCTTGCAAAAATACCTTGCTGAAAACCACTTGTCATTTCCTTCTGCTCCTCGTTGGGTTCGACTCTCTTACTGATTGAAAGGACTATGATTGATCCCTATACTTGTGGGTCATCAGTTGTCTCATATTCTGGCTTGAATATCAAGCATTGTGGCATAGTAAAAAAGCTTTTAAGCAAAAGAAAAAGAGAAACAAAGAGATTGTAAGCAATATCATTGATCCATTATGCATAGTTCCATCATCTTGGTCAATACATACATAAGCATACTTGGGATTGTAGACGACACGATTCACTCGTAGGTTGGTGCGCAAGCATATCTAGCCCATTTGAGCAATCGAGCTAGCGTCTCTCTAGTACCCGTACAACAAGAGCATCTTCAGCGGTTCCAAATTTTGAGCTCACTCCTTGGTTGTGTGGATTCCATTTATCTTCCGTGTGTGTGTTCCTAGTGATATCCTTGGGTTTGATCTATTTGTCTTGCAATTTGTGCATCTTTTCAACATTATCGATATCTTGCCTAACAATTGCTTGAATTTTGTGCCACTCTTCCTAACCAAGCTACTCCATAAGCCTTTACTTGTAGGCGTGAGAAAACAAAACCCGGTACCAATTCTCCTAATATAGCATTCCATTGAGTGATACTCGATACATCCTCAATCTTCGGAAAAGGTAACTTTGGTATTGTTCTCTCATTTTCCTACTCACCACCACTTGGTTATGATGGATTGGCCAAGCGCTTCGGCGAACCCACTCTTCGAGGATCAAGATGACGAACACGACTATGTCACCAAAAGTCACTTCTTCATTGCCCAACCTGCCCTCCATCAATAAAGTGAAGCTTTGGGTGACCGCAATGAGCAACTCGCCACCGACCTACGCCAATCAGAAGCAAGAAACCAGGACTACCTCGACGCTAAGCTCACCACACAAATGGAAGAATTCCACAACATGATCGCAAGCCGCGCATCTTCCACCACCTCTTTGTCAAGACGGCGCCACCCAAGTCACCACTCTTCGGCCTACTCTTATTCCGATGCAAGTCCTCCTCGAGCTCGTTCCCCTCGACACGCCGACAGTCAAGATCGCCAAGCTCAAGAAAATCCATTCCATGGCAATGGTTTGCAAGACCGAGTCTGAGCAGTGAAAGAGCGAGACACCATGAACAAGACACCATGGACCAAGCGCAACCTCCACAAGCGCAATGTCAAGCACCTCAAGACGGCGATGCAATTCGATAAGAACAAAAACACCATGATGAACAAGCCCTCGAAGCACAACGCGCACTCTGCGAGCCCACTAGAGCTGTTGCCGAACTCAACCGCCAAGTGCATGAACAAGAAGAAGCACTTCGCCAAGAACGACAAGATGAAGCCGCTCGCCATGAAGAGCTACAAGAAAGAAGAAACCGGGCGCACATGCTGTCGGTGTCAAAACTGGCGGATCTCTGGTAGTGGGTCCCGAGCTGTGGATCATGAATCAATGGGGAACAGGAAACACGGTGACAATATTTACCCAGGTTTGGGCCCTCTCAAAGAGGTAAAACCCTACGTCCTGCTTGAATATATTGATGGGTGTATGATGGTTACGGAGTTGATGTGCCACGAGATGAGTAGGATGATGGTTCTTCTACCCTCCACAAACTAAACTATCTGGATTATATAGACACCAGGGGTACCTAGGGTTACACATGGCCGGTTACCATCAAGGAATAAACATGTCGATTCCTCCATCTTGACTTGGAGGACACACCAAGGCTTCAGAGGTTTCCTTCCCGAACACAGAGTCGCCTTCTTGCTCGGCCTTCCAGTAGTAGTTACAGAACGGCCCACCTGTTCGGCCCATGAGAGATAGACCGGCATCCCGAGGATCCCTGATGCGGAGCATCCTTTGGTCATCCCCATAGACCTACCTACGTCTCCCATGACACCACTTGGACCAATGACAAGAGCTCGAGAAAAGGCTATCGAAGATAAGGTGAACTCGCTCCTCTCTGAACTGCCACTTTCTACATATGAGACATGGCTACTACCTCAAGCGGAGACCCTATGTGTTATCAGATACTTGGAGGAAAGCCACAGGATAACTACACCCAACAGACAAGACGGTGAGGACACCAAGTACAATGAGCAAGAAGAAGAGCTACTAGGAATCTACAGCCACCGGACGACCGGTACTCGTCGGACGTCTGACGCCTGGGAGCTTCAGCCAGCCAGCCGAGTCCCAGCTTGCGCACGCTCCAGCGGCCGGACGGCTGACACCGACCGGACACCGACACGCTCCAGCACATGGACGACCAGGCCCCTCCGGACGACCGACACCACCATCACAGAACCAAGGCATCAGAAGTATGGAGACCACCGGACGACTGACGCCCCGGACGTCCGGCACCGGCCGAAAATCCGACGCCGACCATCCTGAGCCAAAACGTCGGACTTCCGACAAGTACCGGACGTCCGGACCCTCACGAGCCACCGGACGTCCGGCAGCTGTCGGACGTCCGACGCCTGTGTGTTGACAGCATGTTGGACGAGGCCCATGTACCCCTTCGTCCACTTAGACTATATATACTCCTCCTCCTCCCTCTTTCTAGGGTTAGCAAAGGATTAGCTCATTTGGGAGATGGAGCTTTGCTCATTCACTTGATACCTTCTCCATCGGAGTTCACGACCTCTACGGAGAAGATCCCCCAAGTGGATTCAAGACCCCATCACGAGAAGACCCCTCAGGACCTCCACATGGAGAAGACCTTTTGTATCGTCCTTTGTTGTGTTTGAATCTTGTATCACTCTTTATGTTCATGGATCTAGCACATGCACTGGTACGCGTCGGTGCTATACAAACGGTTTTTAACCCCTTTCCGCGACGACATTTGGAAGCGTCGCCAAGTGAGTGTGGGTGATAGGGGGGTCCTTCCCACATGACCCAGAAACCGTCGGTGATAGGGAGCCAAGATGCATATACAGTACTCCTACTCGTTTGTGCTCGCATTGCCATCGCAGTCGGTATTCTGTGGTGCTACGTTTACGATGCGCGACCCATCACAAACGGTTCGCTATTATAGAACGTGTATGATAAGCATACAATCACACACATTCGCTTGTCCCAAACCGTATGCGAGAACTAATTAAGAAGATTAGCTAATTGTCGTACGAGTGTCGGATAGGATTATGAAACGTCGGACCGTCGTAACATCGCCGTACACGACAACTATCGCACACGCTATTCTGTGGTGCAACGTTTATGATGCATACTACATCAGAAACAGTTCATGGTTGCGAATCGTGTACGATAAGGCAACTATCACAAACGTTTAGTTTGCCCGCACCGTTTGTGATATTGTTTGACATCGCACACGCTTTGCAAATGGCAACTGTGTGCATGCTTGCACACGTTTCCTCTCTGTGAACCATCTCGGATTATGGTGTATATCGCAAACGTTTGTGTTTTACCAACCATGTGTGCTGTAATGACCTGGATAGCGTAATTTCACCGTAATTTAATTGCTACTATTTCAAATTGTAACGGATGAATCTGAATTTGAATTTGAATGTATGCTATAGCTTTTTCATATCCATCAGGTTCAAACATCCAATGCATTATTCGATTCATAGGTACATATGTTCAAGAATTACATAAGAACCAAATAAAGAATGATGAACCAGAGTTGTATGCTTGTACTATTAAAGACGGTAAAGAAAGAGGCGAAATACATTCTGGTTGCTGAACACGGTGAAGCGGAATGCCCATATTGTGCCATCCTCCATGCAGAAGGCATGCACGACTCTAGTCCAACCCCTTGTGATGGCCGACGCCCATCCTTCACGGTCTTCATGAAAACATCTAGATAATCATCGTGTTCTGGTAGAAATACTTTAAACTTTGCATGCCCACCAATCATGTAGTTTGAGAGGTAATCTTGAGTAAACTGCTTCGGCAACCACTGCAAAGGAAAAAGATTCAGACATTGTCATCTAACACAACTCATTATGGGCAGTAAAAAGAAGGCTGCAGAGTTCTTACTTACCATCCTGCAGTTTGCTGTTGTCTTGGATAAAGTGTAAACAAATAGTTTAATTGCCATCTTTGGACCCATTTTACAAACAATCTTTATCTGCTTCCTCACTTGATGCTGGTTCATCGATATCTCATTGCCCCATATGAAGAAAGAGTCAAAGCGCGGATCTTTACCAATGACATATGTACCTAAAAGCACCAAGTTAATATTAGAAGCTAACCAGAATTGCACAATGATGTAGTACAACACTCTTGTATAATATCTTATAACATCCAATATACTCACATATTAGATGAATTAACATCTTATATTATGGGCCGGAAGGAGTTTATTGCATTCTTACAAATTATCAGCTGATTAATTGTTGCTGTATCCATGGGTTAAAGTTAGTTTGAGCTAGTTCGGGCTCAAATAGCCCTAAAGTATATCTAAACATGACAGCTAGTTTGAGCTAGTTGCATCTATAACCCACCCAAAAAAACTATCCAACCCAAGAGGTGCTAATTGGAGCTAGTTCTCCTAGTGCATTCATTGTCAATCTAACCCTGCCATCCAAACAACTCTTTGGATGGAGTTAGTTCAGGGTTACTCATGAGCTAGAAACTAACTCTAACCTCTAGTTAAGTTGTGTATCCAAGCAGGGTTGTGTTATTGTTGTTGCTGCTCATTTACGTATATCTAGACATCATCAGAACAATAATGTAACACTCTTCCTTGTTGCTATGTAGCCTAGGATTGCATATTTAGACATTAAGTATAGTGCATGTTGCTATGTAGCCTCA
Source organism: Triticum aestivum (assembly GCF_018294505.1). NCBI lineage: Eukaryota > Viridiplantae > Streptophyta > Magnoliopsida > Poales > Poaceae > Triticum > Triticum aestivum. The sequence continues at coordinate 231,855,199 of NC_057811.1, read as the reverse complement.
GATATATTACATATGGCCCTAGTTAACCTAACGATAAATGGGTTGTAGATATATTCAGTTAAAAGTCCGATTCACCGATTAGTCCCTTATCAGCCCCCGGCCTATATGGTACCAGCTACCGATATCCTGAACAGTGAGCATATATAAGCCATGGGATGAAACTAACCTCGATGGAAAAAAGCAGTCGTTCCCAAAATTGTCCTGTGTAGGTACACCGAGAAGCATGTTAAGCACAATAGGCTAAACATCAACCAAAATTATGCATGGCAGACAAAATAATCTCCAAAAGATAGTGATGAGGACATCAATACCATTGTTACACCCACAGCCCCTACTGTTACATATACTGGACCACTTACTAGAGCTCGCGCACGCCAATTAAAGTACCAGGTACTTTCGTTTCTTGGTAATGTTTCTAATGTTCATGAGAATATGATGCTGCCTAAATTGGATACATTTGTTTTGCTTACTAATGAAGGGCCTAGCTTGGAGAAGGATGAACATTGGAGCAAGGGGAACAAGAACGGAGTTACAAGTGAGGATTTCAGGACTTTGAAGCCACCATAAGGAGTGCATGAAGCCTTGGACGAAATATACAAGATGCCACTTCATAAATTTCGTCCAGAGGCTATTCTAGGTGCTGCGTCACCTTATTATTGGGCCAGGCCCATGTAATTTCGAAATACATAAGTATAGGCTGTTTTTAGAGTCCGTATGTGTGGGGAAACAAGAGATAGGGTTGGTTTTGGACCCCTTCCCCAAGGGCCACGAAATCCCCCCCTCTTCCTCCATATATACAGCCCTTAGGGCATCGTTTAGACTTTGGGTTTTGTTTAGATCAAAAGTTCGCCATAGCTGCAACTTCGCGTACTTCGTTTGTGTTCAACGACCAGACAAAGGCGTCACAGAACCCCACCTTCATTAATAAAGCTTTCCTCTTATATTCGCAATATCCAGATTGCAATCTTAGTTTCTTGCCTGTTCTTCGTTTGTACGCAGGAAACAGACCCTCGTGGTCAGGTTGATCGTGCTCTGGCATGGTCAATAACCTCTCGGAGTTGGTTTAGCGATTGCTAAGGCGCGACGTCCTCGCACGTTCGTAGTCAGATCGTGAAAGTCTACTCCTCCGAAACGATAATCACCATCTCATCGAAAGACGGGACACCTTTGCCTTTATGAAGTGGTATCAGATTTCCAGGTTGCTCGGTGAGATTTTACAGTTTTTCGTAGTTTAGATCGAGTCTGTTCTTCATACCTTTAGTCCACAAAAAAGCCAAAAAAATTAGGATTAGTTCATCCTATCCGAACCAATCTGAGCCTTTGCATAATCTTTTCTGTATTTGCTTTGTTGAATTTTCGGTTGCATCGTCGTGTCAAGTTGCTGGTCTTAGCGTCTGGTTTCCCTTAGAGTTTCGAGTTCTGTTCACAAGTTGTCACGGCGCCGTCGCACCATCGTCATCGTTCCTACCATATACCACCACCACCAACATATTCCTGCCCGCTGCCATATACATCCGCCTGTCCACCACCAATCCGAGTCCACATATATATCTGCCTGTCCACCACCAATCCGAGTCCACATATACATCTGCTTGTCCACCACCAATCTGAGTTCTTGTCATATTAGGTTTGATTTCGAGATCCATCTAGTTTTTGTTTTGTGTTTCCTTGCCTGAGTAGGTCTCAGAAAAAAAATTGGCGACCAAAAATATTTTTCCCTATCCTATTTTTAGGTCCCACGGAGCGTTTTGAGACACTCGCCATCATAGTGATTTTTTGTTGCACTTTTTCGTCGTCGCTGCCCTAATTTCTGAAGAAAAAAAATTGTAAAAAAAATCCCTGCCCATCCTCTCAGTTTGACCTGGGAAGAGTTTTGAGACACTCGTCATTATAGTGATTTTTCGCAAAAAAAAGAGCAAAAAAAATTCCAGAGTGTGCTTTTCCCTTGTTTACGTGCAGGGCCGTGATTTTGTTAGTGTTCTAGGCTCGCGGCTGTAGCACGGTCTAGCCTAGGACCAGCACAGTACTGTCATTGAGCATTTATTCAACTTTGCATATCTGAATTGATTATTGCTGACCCTTTTTGCTACCATATTATAAGCCTTCCCAGCTCCACATACATCTACGTCGTGCGTTTGACTCTCCCTGGTAATCGCTCTATCCACGCTTTGAGAGTTTTGACTACAACGGTTGCCGATCACCGCCTACTGCTGGGTAAGAACTCGTAAGAATTTGAGTTTCGCTTGACGGATTTGTGACACCCACCACCACCACTTGTTAGTAGTCTGTAGGATCATATTCTTGTGTGTTTCTATTGCTGCTAACCATGCTAGGATCACAAGCCGACGAGATTGACTGGGCGAACTTAACGAACAAGGAGCTTCATGATAAGTTTCAGCAAATGATGACTGAACAGGTGCAAGATGTGCTGAACAATTTTGAAGAGGCCATGGAGAAGATCACTGGACTTGAGAAGACGTTCGAAACAAAGCTCGATAACAGATTTAATGAACTGATTGCGCCTCTTCCACCACCGGCTGCACCTGCCGCACCTCTGCAACAACAACAACAACTACTACTACCTCCACGTCGTGAAACAGCCCTCCGCCGAGCGAGCCGTGTCCTTCTTCAGCCTGGCCAAACTGTTGGTGCTGCTGTTGATACTTCTGTGGCTCCTGCTGCTGATGCGGAGGATGATTGTGCGGGAGATTACGAGGATGAGGTTGATCAAAATCAGAACTACGCGCAACCACCAGCACCACAACCACCAGGTCGTCCACATGCAAATAATCACAATGGTAGGGCTCTCGCTCAGGTACGAGATCATGACCATCTTCCTAAACTGAAATTGAATATTCCACCATTTGAGGGTAGATATGTTCCTAATATATATCTTACTTGGGAGTTAGAAACTGAACAACGATTTACATGTTTACAATATCCTGAGGAGAGACGTGTTCCTGCTCCTGTTTGTGCTTTCACTAGCTTTGCATGTGTTTGGTGGTATGAACATTGTAGATTATATCCTATTCCAGCTACTTGGGCTGCTTTGAAAACTGCTATGCGTACTCGTTGGGTTCCACCATATTATCAACGTGAATTAATTCAAAAATTGCAGCGTTTAAGACAAGGAAAAAATTCTGTAGAATAATATTATCAGGAATTACAAACTGGCATGATTAGATGTGGTATTGTTGAGGAGAATGAAGCTTTGCTTGCGCGTTTTATGGGTGGATTAAATAGAGAGATTCAGACCATTCTAGAGTATAAGTAGTATAATAATATCACTCGTTTATTCCATCTTGCTTGTAAAGCTGAACGTGAAGTGCAGGATCGACAGGCATTGGCGCGAACTAACTTTTCTGCAGGTCGATCTTCATCATGGACACCACGTGCATCCTCTACTTCCGCTGCACCAACACCTCCATCAGGTGCCATCTCCAGCCGTGATACAAGAAAGCAGGCACAACCACCACTATCTGCCAAGAGCACATCTGCCGGGGCTGCGCAGAGCTCTTCTTCTTCCATGGCATCAACAGGGCACACAAGTGATATTATTTGTCGTCGTTGTAAGGGAAGAGGACATTTTGCGAGAGAATGCAAATCTCAGCGTGTGATGATTGCTACTGAGGATGGTGGGTATGAGTCCGCCAGTGACTATGATGAGGAGACTTTGGCTCTTATTACACATGAAGAACACGGTGGAGATGATTCTGATCATGAGACGCAATACATGGCTGCTGAAGATGCTGACAGGTATGAATGTTTAGTTGCTCAACGTGTTTTGAGTGTGCAGGTTACACAAGCTGAGCAAAATCAGAGGCATAATTTGTTCCATATAAAGGGAGTTGTGAAGGAACGTTCTGTTCGCGTCATCATAGATGGAGGGAGCTGCAACAACTTGGCTAGCATGGAGATGGTGGAGAAGCTATCTCTCACCACAAGACCACATCCACATCCTTACTACATCCAATGGTTCAACAACAGCGGCAAGGTTAAGGTAACACGTACTGTTCGTGTGCATTTTAGTATCTCTACATATGCTGATTATGTTGATTGTGATATGGTACCTATGCAAGCATGTTCCTTATTACTTGGTAGACCATGGCAATTTGATAAAAATTCTGTACACCATGGTAGAAACAATCAGTATACTCTTGTTCATAAGGACAAAAATATTACTTTGCTTCCTATGACTCCTGATTCCATTTTGAAAGATGATATTAATAGAGCTAATAAAGCAAAATAGGAGCAAAATAAGAGTGAAAATCAGATTGTGGCAAAAGAATTTGAGCAACAAATGAAGCCCAATAATAAACCATCTAGTGTTGCTTCTGAAATTAAATTGAAAAGTGCATGTTTACATGCCACCAAATCTGATATTGATGATCTAGATTTTAGCAAATCTGTTTGCTATGCTTTTGTGTGCAAAGAGGCATTATTTTCATTCGAGGACGTGCCTTCCTCTTTGCCTCCTGCTGTCACTAACATTTTGCAGGAATTCGCTGACGTCTTTCCACAAGACGTGCCACCGGGATTACCTCCTATTCGAGGGATTGAGCATCAAATTGACTTAATTCTCGGTGCATCATTACCCAACCGTGCACCATACCGTACCAATCCAGAGGAGATGAAGGAGATGATGCGTCAAGTACAAGAGCTGCTCGACAAAGGTTATATACGCAAATCCCTTAGTCCTTGTGCTGTTCCTATCATTTTAGTGCCGAAAAAGGATGGTACGTCCCGTATGTGCGTTGATTGTAGAGGCATTAATAATATTACTATTCATTATCGTCATCTATTCCCAGGCTAGATGATATGCTTGATGAATTGAGTGGCTCTACAATATTCTCCAAAGTTGATTTGCGTAGTGGATACCATTAAATTCGTATGAAATTGGGAGATGAATGGAAAACAACATTTAAAACTAAGTTTGGATTATATGAGTGGTTAGTCATGCCTTTTGGGTTAACTAATGCACCTAGTACTTTCATGAGATTAATGAACAAAGTTTTACGTGCTTTCATTGGACGATTTGTGGTAGTTTACTTTCATGACATATTGATTTATAGCAAATCTTTGGAGGAACATTTGGAACATTTATGTGCTGTTTTTATTGCTCTACGTGATGCACGTTTGTTTGGTAACCTTGGGAAGTGCACCTTTTGCACCGACCGAGTATCTTTTCTTGGCTATGTTGTTACTCCACAGGGGATTGAAGTTGATAAAGCCAAGATTGAAGCTCTTGAGAGTTGGCCGCAGCCCAAAACGGTCACACAAGTGAGGAGTTTCCTTAGCCTCGCTGGTTTCTATAGGCGTTTTGTGAGAGATTTCAGCACCATTGCTGCACCTCTCAACGAGCTTACAAAGAAGGATGTGCTTTTTGTTTGGGGTACCGCACAGGAAGAAGCCTTCACGGTATTGAAAGATAAGTTGACACATGCTCCTTTACTCCAACTTCTTGATTTTAATAAGACTTTTGAGCTTGAATGTGATGCTAGTGGAATTGGATTAGGAGGTGTGTTATTACAAGATGGCAAACCTGTTGCATACTTTTCTGAAAAATTGAGTGGGCCTAGTCTGAACTATTCTACTTATGATAAAGAATTATATGCTCTTGTTCGGACCTTACAAACATGGCAACATTATTTATGGCCCAAGGAATTTGTTATACATTCTGATCATGAATCTTTGAAACACATTAAAAGTCAAGCAAAACTGAACCGTAGACATGCTAAATGGGTTGAATTCATTGAGGCTTTCCCTTATGTCATAAAACACAAGAAGGGTAAAGAAAATGTTATTGCTGATGCATTGTCTCGTCGTTATACTATGCTTTCACAACTTGACTTTAAAATATTTGGTTTGGAGACCATCAAAGATCAATATGTGCATGATGCTGAATTTAAACATGTATTGCATAATTGTAAAGAAGGGAGAACATGGAACAAGTTCGTCGTTTATGATGGATTTGTGTTTCGTGCTAACAAGCTATGCATTCCAGCTAGCTCCGTTCGTCTTTTGTTGTTGCGGGAGGCGCATGGAGGAGGATTAATGGGATATTTTGGCGTGAAGAAGACAGAGGATATACTTGCTACACATTTCTTTTGGCCAAAGATGAGACGGGATGTTGAGCGTTTTTTTGCTCGCTGCACCACATGTCAAAAAGCTAAGTCACGACTCAATCCTCATGGTTTATATATGCCTTTGCCTGTACCTAGTGTTCCTTGGGAGGATATATCTATGGACTTTGTTTTAGGTTTACCTCGAACAAAGAAGGGGAGGGATAGCATATTTGTTGTTGTGGTTAGATTTTCGAAAATGGCACACTTTATACCATGTCATAAAAGCGATGATGTTGTTAATGTTGCTGATTTGTTCTTTCGTGAAATTATTCGCTTGCATGGTGTGCCAAATACTATCGTTTCAGATCGTGATACTAAATTTCTTAGCCATTTTTGGAGATGTTTATTAGCTAAGTTGGGGACTAAACTGCTTTTTAGTACTACATGTCACCCTCAAACTGATGGACAAACTGAAGTAGTCAATAGAACATTGTCTACTATGCTTAGGGCTGTTTTGAAGAATAATAAGAAAATGTGGGAAGAATGCTTGCCTCATATTGAATTTGCTTCTAATCGTTCGTTGCATTCTACTACTAAGATGTGCACTTTTGAAATTTTGTATGGTTTCCTACCTCGTGCACCTATTGATTTGTTGCCTCTTCCATCTTCGGAGAAGGTTAATTTTGATGCTAAACAACGTGCTGAATTGATTTTAAAACTGCATGAGCTAAATAAGGAAAACATTGAGCATATGAATGCTAGATATAAACTTGCAGGAGATAAGGGTAGAAAGCATGTTGTGTTTGCACCTGGAGATCTTGTTTGGTTACATTTGCGTAAGGATAGATTTCCCAACTTGCAGAAATCAAAGCTAATACCACGTGCTGATGGTCCTTTTACGGTGTTAGAGAAAATAAATGATAATGCATATAAACTTGAGCTACCTGCAGATTTTGGGGTTAGTCCCACTTTTAACATTGCAGATTTGAAGCCTTATTTGAGTGAGGAAGTTGAGCTTCCATCGAGGACGACTTCATTTCAAGAAGGGGAGGATGATGAGGACATCAATACCATTGTTACACCCACATCCCCTACTGTTACATATATTGGACCAATTACTAGAGCTCGCGCACGCCAATTAAATTACCAGGTACTTTCGTTTCTTGGTAATGTTTCTAATGTTCATGAGAATATGATGCTGCCTAAATTGGATACATTTGTTTTGCTTACTAATGAAGGGCCTAGCTTGGAGAAGGATGAACATTGGAGCAAGGGGAACAAGAACGGAGTTACAAGTGAGGATTTCAGGACTTTGAAGCCACCATAAGGAGTGCATGAAGCCTTGGACGAAATATACAAGATGCCACTTCATAAATTTCGTCCAGAGGCTATTCTAGGTGCTGCGTCACCTTATTATTGGGCCAGGCCCATGTAATTTCGAAATACATAAGTATAGGCTGTTTTTAGAGTCCGTATGTGTGGGGAAACAAGAGATAGGGTTGGTTTCGGACCCCTTCCGCAAGGGCCACGAAATTCCCCCCTCTTCCTCACCGTTTAGACATTGGGTTTTGTTTAGATCAAAAGTTCGCCATAGCTGCAACTTCGCGTACTTTGTTTGTGTTCAACGACCAGACAAAGGCGTCACAGAACCCCACCTTCATTAATAAAGCTTTCCTCTTATATTCGCAATATCCAGATTGCAATATCAGTTTCTTGCTTGTTCTTTGTTTGCACGCAGGAAACAGGCCCTCGTGGTCAGGTTGATCGTGCTCCGGCGTGGTCAATAACCTCTCGGAGTTGGTTTAGCGATTCCTAAGGCGTGACGTCCTCGCATGTTCGTAGTCGGATCGTGAAAGTCTACTCCTCCGAAACGATAATCACCATCTCATCGAAAGACGTGACACTTTTGCCTCTATCAGATAGCTTCAGTGTGCAGGTTTAAGCACGCTAGTAAAGCAAAACAAGTGGAAAGTTGTGTTAACTGCAACAGGTCTAACATTTAACAACAAGCAAACATAGTCATTCAAACTGGTATTGTGCCAGTCTAAGTACACTGGTTATTATTAAATAAAAATGGAAAGGCGTGTTAACTACAAGATGCAACAACCAAATGTAGTCATTCATAGTGGTATTGTTAAAACTAGTACTGATGAAATTGAACTGCACAGTTCATACTTGCACATATAGAACATCACGTTGTGAATAATTGGAATAATAAAGGCATACTACGAACAACCAAACATAGCATTTGAAACTGGACATATGCTAACTACAAACAACCGAACAATCAAAAAACTTTAAAAGAGGCATATGCTAGCTATAACAGGCTTAACAACAAGCAAATATATGCATTCCTATAGGTATGTTTAAAACTGGATTGATGAAATGCACTGCATAGTAAATAATTGCACATATAGAGCATCACATCGTGAACAACTGAAATAAACAAGGCATACTGCAAACAACCAGGTATAGCAATTAAAACTGGACATATTCTCACTACACTACAAAAGGGACTCGACAAAACAAATAATGGGTTTCCCCTTGTGAAGAGGCACGGCAAAACAAATCATGGGTTTCCTCACTTGTCACAGATGGGCTCGTTCCCGTGGGAAGAGCAAGGACCCTGGATGCGCTCCATGTTGTCGCAGATGAGCTCCTTCCCCTTGGAAGAGCACGACTGTAGGGTGGCCTCCCTGATGTCGCAGACGGGGGATTTCCCCTTGGAAGAGCAGATGTGCTCTTTCCCCTTGGAAGAGCCGGAGAGGGTGCCGTCCTCATGGTCGTCGTCGATGAGGTCTGACTTGGAAGCTGTGGATCCCAAGCCAGCGTCACAGAACGTGTCCTTCAGAAATGACAAAAGGGGCTCGATGGCGATGTAGGATGGCAAATTCTTGACAGCTAGCCAGAGGAGATTAGCAGCGGGGCCATGGATGAGATCGACGACGGTTAAACCCGAGGGGTTGGCGGTGGGCCACTTAACCTGTGACATAGCCCGCCTCAGGCCATCGCTGTCGACGACCTTGATGTCGTAGCCAGCGTCCGCGACATACCCGCATACTCTAGCCCGTTGATTGAGTCTCTGCGGCCATTAATGGTCGTCAGCTTCCTCGATGACGTCGGGCGAAGAGACCGCGATACACCTCTTTTGGGCTAGTCGCTCCTCGAGCTCCACGGGAAGCGTAGCCGGGCTTAGGCTGCGACGCTATGGAGTGGGGGATGGGGATGGGGATTTGTTGGAAAAGGGGCGTTTGGCAGGCATCATCTAAGAAACTCATGGCGGCCTGGGTACGGAGATCGGTGGGTAAGCTGCACGAGCAAACCGGCAGATGTTGACATTGGAGGCCTTGCAGCGGAGGCGGCGGCAGGGACCTTGCTAGGGTTTCGAGCGAGGGAGGGTGTGTGTGCACGCGCCCGAGGAGGTTTTGGTGTGTGTGTGTGTGGGTGTGTGTGGAGGGGGGTGTGTGTTTGAGGAAATGACGCGAGTGCTGAAAATTTTACTACGCGGGAGTAAAATGCCGGGGCTATTGAAAATTTTGATGATGGTGCATCGCACATGGTCCGGAGATAACAACCGTGTGTTATGAAACAGAAAAACCCTCGAGGCAGGCAGATATTTTTGAGGGATGCAGGTGGGATTGGGAACAAGAAACATCACACACGATCGAAACACAATAACCGTGTGTTATCAAACAGAAAAAAGCTGCAGGCGGGTAGATATTTTTGAGAGGGGAAGCCTCATGGAGCCCAATGCACACGGTTAGTTTGAGTGAACCGTGTCTGTTGCGTCATCCGACTTGTCTAATATTCATAAATTTGGCAAAAAATGACACGGGAGAGGGTCAAAACACGAATACACTTGCATGTGGACCAAATTTATGTATGAAAAGGGTGGTTTGATTTTCAAATACCAAATGCAACTTCGATGTGGCACCTATCTCGCAAAGCGCACGGTATTGCTTGCCCCCACCCCCCTCGTATCGGCACGAAGGGAGTCCTAAGCTATGAATGCATGCCCCTCCCCCCCAACCAAGGTTCACCTAGCAAAGTGCGAAGTAGCTAGCAGCCCCCTCCCTCGTGTCGGCACGAAGGGAATCCTAAGCTATGAATGCATGCCCCCCAAGCGAGGTTCACCTAGCAAAGTGCGAAGTAGCTAGTAGCCCCCCTCGTGTCGGCATGAAGGGAATCCTAATCTATGAATGCATGCCCCCCAACCAAGGTTTACCTAGCAAAGTGCGAAGTAGCAGCCCCCCCCACACACACTTTCAGTCGGCGGGCCAGAGAGGCATATCTCACCAAGATGGATCGTAAAACGGACCAAGAATAATCCACCTTGGTCGTACAACCTCTCTCTTGTTGTTGGTCAAAGTGATTGCTGTCCATGCGACCCCGGAGATGGGCTAGCTCGCCAATAATCACACAAGTAGCTAGTCCCCGAAGACAACCACTGCATGCGTATGGCCCAAACATATGTATGGAGAGGTGTGTTTTTGAGTACACAATGGAACAACTTTGATGTGGCACCGTGACTTCAAACTAGAAATCCCCACACTGAGTGAGGGTTAGGTTGACGATGCATGTATGTTACACCACACTTCAAGCCGACGACGGGGATTCATGCATGCATGCGTGCATAGTATATGCGCTCAAACTTAATTAGGTCTGAATCTTACCATGGCCTATACTATGATAACACGAATGAAATGAAGAATCCGCCATGGTAATCTATCTTGTTGTCGGTCAAGGTGATCATGGATGTCCATGCGGGCCCACGAATATATAGGCTTATCGCCGATAACCACGTGAGGGAGTGTACCGTTTGAAGGAAACCACTACATGCATATGTATGGAGGTGATGCGTGCATGCATGTTTGAATACCATTTCACAACATTGATGTGGCACGTGCATAAAAAATCGTACACTCCCCACACAGAGCAAGATCGGTTCATGAAGTGTCGTTGTACTAGCCACTTCGACTCGATGGGAGGGATTCATGCGTACACATGCATGTGTGTGTGCTCAAACTGTATCATGCATGTCATCCCAGAGCATGACCTATATATATATATACACACCGTATTACAAGGAAAAAAATAGTTCCCTCCTAATTCAAATTAACCTCTCTCGTTGTCAGGCAAAAAGTAGTGATGGACCAAGCGGGCCCACTGACGGAAAGCATCGATATCGCTTATAACCGCTTAAGTGGGTGCGAGAGGACAACCACCATCGCTTTGCATGTGGGCCAAACATATATATGTTGAATACCCAAAATGCACAACTTTGATGTGCCACATGCCTCAAAAACCGTAAACCATGCACCCACACAGAGCGAGGTTCATGAAGCATACTACATATGATGGTCCCCTTCCCCCCTCTTCAACGCATACTATATGCTCCTACCGTAATACGTACAACCCAAAAAGGATCCTCATCGATGGTGAAATTAATTAACCTCTCCCGATGTAGGTCAAAGTGATGCATGCATGCATCAACGATGGTCTCGTGGGCCCACAGATGGAAGCGTCATACGTGAGTGTCCTAGCTAGGATAACCACCGCCTTCATGCGTGTGGCCCAAAGAGGTGTTGTGTGATATTTCAATAGCCAATTTCACAATTTTGATGTGGCACGTGCCTCGGAAACTGAAAATTCCCGACACTGAGTGAGGTGTACTTGTTCACAGATGCGTACATATAGTATATATGCTATTCCCCTCCCACCTCTTCGACGCGTACTATATACCACCATAACACAAACAAAAAAGATTCTACCTTGCTGGTCAAATTAACCTCACTGCCGGCTGTTCGTCAAAGTGATGGACGACGACCTCGCGGGCCCACAGAAAGCGTCACACGCGAGTATTGAGTGTCGTGTGGGAAAACCATCGACTGCATGTGGCCAAAACATGTATGTATGAAAGGGTTGTGTAATGTTTTAAATAATAAATTCACGACTCTGATGTGGCACCGGCCTGCCTAGCAAAATGGCCAACCCACACGATGGCTCACAACTCGTAGTGTACTGCGAGCCACCCGCCACACCCCAGACGCACACACCCACACAGACACCGCGAATCCACCGCAACTACGATGCATGTTAAATTAATTATCCCGCTGTGAACATATGTTACCAAAGGAGGGACGTTTTAATTTCCAAAAAACAGAGATCATTAAGACGTTTTAGTACATTAATTGATTGATTTTCTACGGGTATAATGTGCAAAAATCAAATTTAAGCTACATGCACACGTGACAGTGCACCAAAATGGATTGCAAAAACTCATGTGTCTCACTAGGTGCATGTTTACTCCCCGTGCAACAAATTTCAAACATTGAGAATCTTGATTTTTAAATTCTAGTACATCCAAAACTTATTTGAAGTTCATGAAACTTATCGTGTTGTCATATGGACACCAATACAAAGTGGCATTGTACTTTTTTGTCAAATTTGAGACCAGTTTTGATGTAATATTTATCTAATTACAAACGGGAGATTAATAATAATCGGGAACCAATATCCCAAACGGATTATTTATTCAAACCGTGAGTGTTAGACCAACAATGGATACATGCCATGCTTTGGTTAAGCAATAAAGCGGCAGCATTAATCATCCAAATAGAAAAACAATATATGTGCCGCCACGTGACCCATGTGCCGTGCGAGCAGGCGTGAGTTGACGGGACACATGCAAGCAGTCCGCCGCGCAGGCAGACCGGGAGGCGTGCGTGCAAGTGTGTGAATTGATGGAGGCGTGCTCGCTGCGAAGTGTCATCGGGAGGCATGCGAGTAGCTGTGTGAAACACGGTACGCATGCTAGCAGTCCAGTGCACACGGTGAGCCATCGGTTTGACCGCCGCCCGCATCTCTCCCACTACTCCCACTACTCCATATTAATGGTGCACCCGAGCGGCCGCACCCCCATCCTCGCCACACACACAATCCTCTCCCTCCGCTTGCATCCTCGACACCACTCTCAGTCCTCAAAGCCGTTAGTGTATGAGGATGCTTCCGAAGCGCCCCATCAGAGGGAGTGGCGACGTCGGGGCTGCTAAAGCACCGGAGCACGGCGTGGAGATGGAGACAAAGGTTTCCGTCACCGTCAGCAAGTTATTACTGCACCCTGACATCGTCGACGGTGTCGAGCTTCCACAGCCGGAGGCGGAGTTCCACACCGACTCTGGTGACGACCCCGGCAATGACTCCGACGACCACTCCGGTGACGACTCCCAATCCACGACGGGCAGCTGGTTAGTCATCTATACCCATTTATGTGTCAAATAGATCATAGGGTTTCTGTGGTTACTCCTGCCTCCCCCTTTTTGGAATAAAAATCCTATGGTTATGTTATCCCAATCCATGAAATGTGAGTAAGTTTTGTTAGATCCGTGTAGTATATTCATTGTTTGAATGGTACAAGTGATTAGTGATTAGTTGTTTCATTTATGCAAATGATTTCTTCTAGTAATCCGACTAGGGTTAGTGTTCGTGCTAATAATTCCTAGCCAGGACTTGACAATTGATTTTGAATGACCTACATATGTTTGTGCCATTATTTTCTTCAAGATTTGTCTGTACATAGACGACTGTGCTTAAAAATCGAACCATAATCTCTGGATATGTATAAATAAATAGCCCTAAATTCCTAATCCTACTTCACGGCATGCAAACATTGATTTGATGCCAAATTTGTTTTACTATTTGTATAGGTGCTGTCTGACGATGTGGACAACGAGGATGAAGATGGCCAGAGGAGGTACAAGAGGCAAATCCTGAGGGAGCTTTATGCGGGAAAGAATAACATGCGTATTAGGACCTAGAATGGCGGCTATCGACGCCCGTTTTGCAACCACAAGCTTGATGACGCGTATCTAAGTGTTCTGGCACATGCAAGAAGACGGGCTGTTGGCTCCTTCAACCAGACGTATTCTCGCAGGGTGGCGCACGGCGCGTATGCCGAGTACCTGGAGAAGCTTCAGGATCATGCCGGCATGTGAGATGAGATGTGGGATCGAACTATGTACGCTTGAGTATGCTTAATGACGGTTGAACTATGTACTTGTGGTTGAACTATGCTTGTGTACGTGTACGCTTATTATCTATGTCTGAGTATGTTTAATCTATGTTTACTTATGTCTAACCATGGGATATGGATGCAATCAGTTCGGTTGATGGAATCTACCTCCATCTTGGTTTATTGGTCCCCTTTGTAATTTCTGTTAAATTTTGACCAAAGGTTTAACTGACAAAATGTTAGTGCAGGTCAGCAAAAATTATATCGCTGGATGGATATTTGAGCATAGTGTTCAATGATATAATTTTTGGTGACATGCATTTCTTAGTTAAATATTTGGTCAAAATTTGGTAAAAATTACAAAGGGGACCAATAAACCAGGACGGAGGTAGTATGTAATTCACACACGGTTCCCAAAATTGGAACCGTGTGCAATGACTTTCATTTTGCCTGTTGCGTCAATCACACACGGTTGGCTCTAGCAAACCGTCGCCTCCAAAATTCTTTGTGGGACAGAAAACCCTCACCACCCAATTCAAAAAAGAAAACCCTCACCATCCCCACGTCACAAAAACCCTCACCCCACCCGCCACCCCCTCCGGTCCCCATTCACACTAGCACAAGCTCCTTTGTGTCTATGCATGGCACCGCCTATCGCGCGCGGCGGTAACCACTTAACTCGACGCCTGCCGCCGCCGCTAGGCTACCGGCAAAGCCCACCACATTTTGCCACTTCTGCTTGCCGCCGCCTATCGCCATCGACTTTCTTGATGCCGCTCGCGGTCGACCCAGCTCCGCTCGGTTGGGGAATCTGCTGTACTGAGGGTTCTTTCTCATGGACAATAAGGTAACTAATTTAATGAGATATTATCTCATCTCTTATCCCCGTTCATCTGCCTCCATTAATCACCCGGCCGAAATCACCGTGAATTCATTTTTATTTGAGATGATGTGAGAGTTTTCTTCCGTTCATAGTGTGTACAGTGCGCATACACATCAGGACCTTGCGGCCTCCACCAGACATTCCATCTCACCGTACCAGATGAATTAAGGATGCGTGCGGTATGTTCAATCTCACCCTAAATCGGCCGGCATGGCCTACTTTCCTGAACATATTCTAAATATTACTACATTTGGATAAAAGGTGCCACATGCACCATATACGTCAAAGGGGGGGTTTCCCCCCTCTGCTTTCTATATTAGGAAAATTAATGATGTATTGTTCTTTCGATTACTCTCATATTTCCATGACATCATGTTTACCCTATCTGTTTAATTATAGATTTTTGTCCTTCGATTTCGAATGTTGTACAATTCTTTCAATTTGGGCCCATATTTGCATGTTACCATATTTTCTTTAACAATCCTACCATTTTCTGCAACGCGTCCCTTGCTATGCAACAGAATCTGTGGTGCACAATCTTTCCCTTTACATAAATCAAGACTGCAGGGATGTCATACGGCACACAAACCATGGATTTACAATCGTTGCTACTGTAAGACTTGATGAACGTGGTGACTCCTATTTTGGCACTGGCTTTTGGAAAGAAATTTCTAAGTTTTATGAACTGAAATCTGGCACTAGAATTGCAGTACACATAAAAGGGCCTGGTCATGAGATATATGCTAACTTCCCGACGATATCATCCCTCCAGACTTTGTTCGAAGTAAGTTTTCTTTTCAACTATCTGCATGTTGACTTACCCAGCAATATCAAATGAATTGTGTAGTATTTAAGCAACCAATTGTTATTCCCTTTTCTTACTATATTCCTACCTAATAACTTCTAGTTACCAATACACTTTTCTATGGCCCTGTTTTAACTAAATATTCCATGTACTCCCATTTCTATCAGAAAGTGCTGCTGACAAGGAGACTCCAGAGGTGGAGAACGGGGCTGCCAACAAGCGGAGGCGGGGCAAGCTAGAACTGCAAGCGACTCCAGCATGCCTAGACTTCATCATCAGCCTCCCCGATGATATGTTGACAGTCATCATCTCCCTCCTCCCAATCAAACATGGGGCACGGACAACCGTCCTTTCCCGGCGGTGGCGCCCCTATGGAACTCCAGCCCTCTCGACCTCATTGACACCCACGAGCTCTACCATGGCTATCGCAAAAGCTTGGATGCGTTCTCCAAGATCCTCGGAAGTCACGTTGGCCCAACCAGAGGCCTTAGAATGGGCAAGTTCCGTTCCAACGTCAAGGACCGAACCAAGCTTGACGACTGGTTCTGATCCCCCGCCCTAGATCAGCTCGAGGAGCTCACTTTTGATGATGGGCATATGCGCTCGCTGCCAATGTCTACGCTCCCCCTCGCGCCGATGCTGCGCGTCTCTAAGTTCAGGAACCGCCATCCCCCTTAATGAAGCGCCCGCTCTTATTCTACCATGACTGAAGCACCTCGAGCTCGTCGCCGTCTACCTCTAAACGGTGATATGGAGCGCCTGCTCCGTGGCTGTACTACACTCGAGTACCTTCGTCTTCAGGCGATCAATGGGTTGAGTATCTTCCACATCACCTCCATGACTCTCCGGACTATTTATGTGTGTTGATGGTGCGGTAGGAAGACATCACAAGATGTGTACCACGGTATGGTCATTGAGGACACACCTGCACTTGAGAGATTACTTGTAGTTGATCAAGAAGGTCCAACAAGAATCGATGTCATTTCTGCGCTAAAATTGTCAGTGATGGGCTACTCGTATGACAAATACTCTGAACTTGTTATTGGATCCACACTAGTTCAGGTACAACAACCACCTTCTACCTCTCCTTATACAAATTAACATTATTTCTAATTTTGACGATGCTTGTTCATCTATCATTCAGAAAATGATTCTGACAAGCTTGATCCCGAAACTGTGCACAGTGAAGGTCTTGGCACTAGAATCTATCGGCCCCAACCTTGAGCAAGTTGTCAGTTTCCTGAGATGATTTCCGTGCTTGGAGAAGCTATATATCGAGGTGATGTTCCTTTCCTATTAAATGTTAACCAGAAGGGAGTTCAATGTGTGACACCTTTTTCCAAGTTTACAATGACAATGTACTACAATTTCTGAAGGATTCTTTTGGAGGATTTCAGTACATACATGCCCCCCATATTGGTTGCTTGATCGATATGGTTACAATCAATAAGCCTTTCTCCTTTGGATTCATCTGTACTAGTTTTCTTAGGGAACTTTTCATCCACTCCAACCTCTTGTGAAGAAGGCTACATTTTTCTAGAATGTAATCAAATGCCCATGTTAATCATGTCAGATCGAAATGGCATGTTAGTGCATTTTACAAATCTTGCAAACCAAATAGGCCTGTAGTAGTGTTCAAAACTGCATGTAGGCACTAACATGTTTTCTTCTTTTGCAGATAAGATTAGGCCCAGTGGTGGATAATGTGATACAATATAACAATCACGTCGAATGCCTAGATCTGCATCTCTCAGAAATTACTTTGAACTCCTACCAAGGGACCTTACCGGAGATTATATTCGCAAGGTTCTTTGTTGTCAGAGCAAGGGTGCTGGAGGTAATGAGGTTTTCCCTACATTTATTTCGCAAAAATGAATGGTTTGTTGATCAGCGCCGGCGCCTGTGGCAGAATGGAATAGGCCCCAAACATGTTGAATTTCATTTTGCAACTTCGGATGACAGAGTAATCGGAAGTCATCGTGTCAACCCCATACATGACTTCTTAGTGGCCGACCCCTTTGCAAAAATTGTGAGGTTTCGAAACCACACTTAGAAGTGGTAATATTAGTTCGGACATCTCTAGTATCCATGTTCAGCGGATCAGCACGAGCGTTTGCAGCTGATGAGCTGAATTTCATTTCTAATATCAGCTTGAACCTTGTAATCTTCGAATTTGAGCCATATAACTCTGGAATTTGAACTTTGTAATATTTTGAGCTTTTGTGGTACAATCGTTTAAATGGCATCGTATGAGACTCGTATATTGGTAGCACTATTTTGACCTTAATATGCAATGGTCCTAGATTTTGTAAACCATTCTCGAATCTCTTTACCTTGTCGATCTCACAGCACACGATCTGTATAGCTAACTTGACTGCGATCTTCGACATTATTGCACACATTTGATTTCTTCCACCGTGTGCCCTGTAGAGCGCAGAATTAATTATCGCACTCGAGTGTCCATCATCACCCATGGGTAAACTTATGACCGAAGTCATTCCACACACTTCGTTTTTACAAAGCTTTTTGCCAATAAACGCCCATGATTTGTCCCTCTTCTAGCCGACGTGTGGCCAAACTAGTCGGGCGGGAAGCTTGCGCAGTAAACTACGCGGTAGCGCGGGAACAGCCTCACCGATGATGCATTTGGCGCCTCTTCAAGCCCACGCATGGTCAAACGAAACACGTGCAATGCGGTGTTGTCAAGTGTGCACTGGAATCCTCCGCTATGAACGTCGTGACAAGACATGACGATTACAGGCCGTCCGGCCCCCATTTATTATAGCAGCCATTTAACCCTTGTGTCTTCAACCTTTTGATCATGCCCCACCATTGCAAGATGGACACCCACCATGAGAAATTCTTAGAGGGTATCCTGCGCGGCTCCAACGGCGCTCCGAGCGGCTGCCGACGATGAGCAGTAGTTCACCATGTGTGCCGTGGTGGACACCCACAGAAGGTTCATGGACCTCTTGGTGGTGTACACCAATGACCCGGTCTGGGTGGAGCACTCCATCCACATCATGGAGTTGTTGCTTGCCGAGGAGAAGTACAAGGTGGTCGGGTTCGACCTCAAGTACACCCGCTCTCGTGCCGGGTCTCGTCCCAAGGTCGTCGTTGCCCAGATGTGCATGCACCACCGCATCCTCGTCTACTACTACTGCCTGGCCACAAGGCCTTGCGAGCGTTTCGCCAGGTTTGTCAACAACCCCCACTACATGTTCGCTACGGTGGACATCACCAACGATGTAAAGGCGCTCAAGAATTCGGGCATCGCCTGTCGGAATCTTGTCGACATCCAGGGCCAATAAAAGATCTGGGGCAGCAAGGAGCATGAGAAGGACTCACTGGTTCACCTCGCCGAGGCCATCATCGACCCGTACTACAGAGACATGAAGGATTCGTGCAAGGACAAGCGTGCCTGGCACTCGACCTGGATGGAGAAACTCAACAAAGCTGACGTCGTGTACGCCAAGGAGGCGTACACGAGCTACGACATGTACAGGTGGATCGTTGACATGAGGAAGTGCCTCCTTCCCCAAAACGGCCAGGGATCCAGCCAGAAGCAGAGCAATGGCAAGCGTCGTCGCAACAATAAGTAGATGATTAGATCCTCGTTTCTCCTAGTTTAGTATGCATGTAATTGCTTACTTTGGTGTGTGGAAATGATATGTGTGTAGTCACTTGTGTAATTGTATGCTTAATTTGGTTATGCAATGCTGTCTTTTTAAGTATATATGTTGATTATCTGTAGACAGAGCGTAGATGTTGCGCGGATAAAGAAAATCACATTGCACATGGACTAAACAATGGAACCCATCGGTGATATTTACATCAATCACTCACAATTGTATACCAGCAATTGTTTTCTCACAACACACATGGCTTGTTAGCAGCAATCGTCTGTGTTGTTATCGGTCTTCACACACGTTTCCGATTATAGACCTGTTTGCCGCGTATCACACACATCTTGTTAAGTTGAACCGTTTCTATTCTCTTGTCTCAACGCAAACAGTTCATCCGAGTGAACTGCATGCCATATATCGCAAACAATTAATTGAACTGAACCGTATGCCCTGCATCGCACACGCAACTAAAATCTGAACCGTGTTTGATGCATCCTCCATCGCAAACATTTTGCACCTTTTTTGATGGTTTTTCTACACCACCGTTTGCGATTATTGCACGCGCATAGTTTCGTTGAAGGGTCTCTGATCATAGTGTCACGTTAGTAGCATCCTGTAGTAGTGATGTGTGATCATTTCTCGTTGATTTGGGTGTTTCCTCTCATTTTCTCCTCATGTTTCCCCTCGTGTTCTTCGTAGGATCCGCTCCAATCGTGAAAGATCGGCCCTAGGGTTTTCGCCCTTCATCACCTCGGTACAATGAGCCTTGGTTGATCACGAATTTGAAGCCCCTACCCTTGTTTTGTTGTGTTCTTCCCCACCAAAAATAGCCCCACATTTTTTGCGATTTGTTGGATTTGATGAAGTTTTATTGGACTTGATCCATGGATTTCGTGTTTAGCAGGTAGATCTAGATTTTCCCCATCTTTTTCCCCGTTTCCATCCACAGTTTCGTCCAATTTTGACCAAAATTTGCCCCTCCACCACGAACCCTAGAAGTTCATCCCATGCCCGAAATGGCCCAGGCACCGGACGTCCGACAGTCTCCGGACGTCCGACAACCGCCGGTCGTCCGACCACCACCAGTTGTCCGACGGTCCCTGACAAAACTAAATTTCGTTCTATCCAACCGGTCCATTTCCACTTCCGCATTCGCACACTCCGATTCCATACCACTTCCGCATATGCACTTGCATACCACCACCGCTTTCCGCAACCACCTCCACTTACCCGCTACCAACTCCAAAATTTTTGACATGTTTTGTTCTTCTAGAATTTGAGTCACGGTTTCTGTTTCCTAACGCGTTTCGGCAACTTAAGGACGGTTCGACATCGACATCACCGCCGCTCGTCTTCGCCACGGACTTGTCATCAACAATAACCGCTCAACAATTTTGACACCTTCAATCGTAAGCAAGGATGGTAACTTCAACGACATCTTTGTCCACTCCCTTGCCATTGCATTGATAACCACATAGCCCATTTTTGCGTATCCTTCCTAGCGAGACTAGCCATTGAGTATTGCCCGCAATGTTACTTGCGCACATTAGTGATAATCATCTCATTGCATATATCATATCATCTTGGTATCCATATCTTGATATCATCTCTTGTGTCACAAGGTTGTCATAGCATATACAATTGCTATCTTGGTTCGTGAAATTTTGCATAAGTGGCCAAAGAAAGAGCTCAAAAGAGAAAGAGCCAAACAAGATTTTAAGCAAAAGGAAAAGATAGCAAAGAGCTTTTAAGAAAGAACCATAGCACCATACTACATTAAGATTGTCATACTCGATCATCTTGGATCATATCATAGGAACAGCATACATATAGCATACTTGGGATAGAAGTCATTGCATTTTGCTCAGTAGGTTGTGCACAAGTCCCGTATCCGCCTATTGTGCAATCGAGCTAGCGTCTCTCTACGTTGTGCAACAAGAGCATTTTCGTGGATTCCACATTTTGGCTCACTCCTTGGTTGCACGAACCCATCTATCTATCTGTGTGTGTGTTTCCGTGTACCATATTTTGCTATTGGTCTACTTGTTGCATTTGCAAATTTGCGAATCTTTTTCAACACTATTGAGTCTTACTAACATTCGCATCAAATTTTGTACCACCATCCTAAAGAAGCTACACCAAAGCTTTATTTGTGTAGGTGTGAGAGATTGACGAGATACGGTACCAATTGTGCTATTTCGTTGTTACATCATTGAGCGATCTTTGGTCCATTCTCAACATCGCTCAAGGTACATTTGGTATTGTTCTTCCTTTCTTGCACTCTTACATTTGCTTGGAATGATGGATAGGCCAACTAGTTCTACCAACCCACTCTTCTCGAGCAAGACGAGGACCCGAACACTTTTGTCACCAAGAACCACCTCTTCGGTACACAAAGAGCATTACATCAAGAACAACAAGCATTGAGCGAACGCATTGACAATCTCGCCACAGACTTGCGACATTCCGAGCAACGTATAAGAGACTACTTCAACAACAAGCTCGACGAACAAAAACAAGAGAACAATGCAAGAATGGATGAGATTCGTGCCTTGTTGGTCAACCGCTCTTCTACCACTTCATCATACTCAAGACAGAGCCACTCGAGTCGACACTCCGATGACACCATCTCCGACTCAAGTACACCGACGCCGAACACTCTACGTCGAGCCGTGCGCCAAGACCGGCAAGCAAACCGCAATCCTCTACACGATACCGATCCTCAAGAGCAACTTCTAGCGCAAGAACATCGATATTGTCAAAATCAAGCTACACTCGCGCAAGCACAAGAACGGCAATGCCTACGCCAACAAGGGAAGAGCGAGCACGCCAACACCAAGACGAGCAAGACACCGAAGCCCTCCGTCAACAACAACAACGGCGAGAAGCTCAAGCACTTGAGGCACAACGTGCCCTCCGAGACACAAGTCGTGTCGTAACGCACGCAACATACATACTCACGAGCAAGAAGAAGCACTTCGCGACGAAGTTCAAGATAGGAACTATCAAGCACGATTGCACCGACAAATTCCAAAAGCTCGACAAGGACAACAAGTTCCCCAAGAGCAATAAGACAATGGGAATCCTCCACGTCAAGAGCAAGTTGAGGGCGACAATCATCCACGTCAAGGACGTAATCACCCTCGATCCCAACACAATGAAGAGCAACGCTACGGTAAACTCAAGTTCACCATGCCTAAGTTTTCCGGAAGCAGTGATCCTGAAGAGTACCTTTCATGGGCATGGAAGGTCGAGAAGATCTATTTTCACAACTATAAGGAAGAGAAGAAGATCTCCATGGCATCCCTTGAGTTCGAAGACTACGTCCTCATTTGGTGGGAACAAGTCATTGAGCATCAAGAAGCAAGAGGTGAACCACCAATCACAACATGGGATCAAATGAAGGATGTCATGAGAGCGTGCTTTGTGCCAACATACTATAACCACGACCTCGTCAAGCGACTACAACTCCTCAAGCAAGGAACAAAGAGCGTTCAAGAATACTACAAGGAAATGGAGATTGCCATGATAGGAGCTAATGTCACAGAAGATGATGAGCAAACTATGGCACATTTCCTGATTGGACTCAATCATCCTATCAAGAAGATCGCCGACTTCCAACCTTACTCAAACCTCATCGAGCTAGTGCATCAAGCTACTAAAGCGGAGCAACAAGTGCAAGATGACTTCAAGTATGCTAAGTACTCTTCCAAGACATATGGCTCATACAATCAAAGTTCAATGACTACAACACCTTCTACCTCAACTAAACCTTCTCCAAGCACCGGCGACAAGTCAAGTTACAAGAAAACTTCAAAAACCTCGAGGCATCCTCCTACTACAAGCAACTTCAAACCGAGAGCTTCATCATCTACAACTCCACCGGATGAGACCATCAAGACAAGTTCCATCAAATGCTTCACATGCGGCGGCTGAGGCCACATGTCCTTTGAGAGTACCAACAAGCACACCATGACTCTCAACGAGGACGGTACATACGACTCCATGAGTGAAGGAGAAATTGAAGCCCTTGAGAATGTGGCTATGCATCGGCAAGTGAATGAAGATGAAGATGACCAAGTATTTTGTGATGAAGATTCGAGCCCCGCTCTAGTTGTCTCCAAGGCCTTGACTCTTCAACATCAACAAGACGAAGACCAAAGATGTCATATCTGCCACACCAAGGTTGGCATCAATCGGAGGTCCGTGAAGGTCATCATCATCGGAGGAAGTTTCCATAATTTGGCAAATGAAGAACTATGCTCCAAGATCCAATTGGTCAAGATGAAGCACCCGCATCCCTACAAGGTCCAATGGCTTAGCAATTCTGGCGCAATTCAAGTGGAACACGTGGTCCAAGTCTCCTTCAAGATCGAAGCATACGAAGACACATTGGAGTGCAACGTTGTTCCTATGTCCGTTTCCCACCTCCTACTTGGACGACCATGGCAATTTAACTGCGGTGTCATCCACAACGGGTGAACCAATCACTATAGTTTCAAGATGAAAGGGAAGGAGTACGGGGTACAACCTATGTCTCCAAGCCAAGTGATTGCCGACAAGCAAGCTACCAACCGTCATGTAGAAAATAGTGAGAGAGCAAACCACCAAAAAGAGAGTGAGCGCCACAAGCCCAAATTGAGTGCCTCCACGATGAGTGACAAGAAAAACATAGTGCTATTCGCTACAAAAAGTGAGATGAGAGAAGTGTGTGAGAACCCATCAAGTGTTATGCACTATGTCCTATTATGCAAGGACGAGGCACCTAAAACTAACACCTCTCACAATCTACCTTTAGTGTTTATCTTCTCTATTGCAGGAATTCCAAGATGTATTCCCTGACGAGCTACCTTTGGGCCTACCTCCTCTTTGAAGCATCGAACACAGCATCGACCTCATCCCTGGAGCACCTCTTCCTAACAAGGCTCCCTACCGCGTCAACCCCGAGGAAACCAAGGAGATCCAATGACAAGTACAACAACTCATCGAAAATGGCCATGTACGAGAAAGCTTGAGCCCATGTACCATCCCGGTAATCCTTGTTCCCAAGAAACATGGCACATATCGCATGTGTTCCGATTGTCATCCTATCAATGCTATCACGGTTAGATATCGCTACCCCATTCCACGCTTAGACGGCAAGCTAGATGAGCTTAGCGGAGCCACACTTTTCTATAAAATTGATCTTAGAAGTGACGACTATCAAATACGCATCCAAGAAGGTGATGAATGGAAAACCGCTTTCGAAACAAAGTTTGGCTTGTGTGAATGGTTGGTCATGCCAATGGGTTTATCCGAAGCACCCGACACACTTATGCGTGTGATGTATTTTGTTCTTCGACCTTACATTGGCGTATTTGTTGTGGTCTATTTTGACGATATTCTTGTTTTTAGCAAATCTCTCAAAAATCATGTCACCCATCTTAGAACCGTTTTGCAAACTCTTAGAAAAGAGTGCCTTTATGCTAATTTGGACAAACACTGGTGCGCGTCAGTCCTAAAAAATGATTTTTTACCCCTTTCCGCGATGGCATTTGGAACCGTCGCCAAGTGAGTGTGGGCGATAGGGGGTCCTTCCCACACGACCCAGAAACCGTCGGGGATATGCCCTCCTGGCACACACGTTCGGTAAAATGAGGTCGTGTGCGACCGACGAGCACTCAAATACGGAAATACATACAGTAGAGCTAAAAATACAATTATATGGCGAAATTGTTTCCGGTCGCAAGTACATCCCACACAGTCAGTCCCCGCTAAAATTTTCCGTTCGTATGCACATCCCACACAATCGCTCCAAGGAAAACATTTCCGTTCACAGGTACATCACACACAATTTTTCCCGTTAAATCGTTTGCGTTATTGAATGTAGCACACATGGTCCGTAGAATAAACGTGTGGCAAAGGCTGTCCATGACACACAGTTTTTATGTGGTTAACGTTTGCGCAAGGTGGCCTAACGCAAACAGTTTTCAAGAGAAAGTCGTGTGTGATTGTTCATTGATCCAACACGGTTTATTCCTAGAAACTGTGTGCGTTGCCTGAGGTCATCGCCCACGGTATTTTTTCAACAACCGTTTGCAATATCAAAACCCAATTAGCAGGCTAATTGCCCTATTATTAATAATCCATTTATTAATCTAGTTGACATTCATATTAAGCACACAATATATTTCATTTCCATATTAAGGAAGCAGAATTTCATAATTGAAATACATCAGAGTACAACATGATATAGCTTCAGCACTCAGCTACCCCATTACACAACTGCACCAGTAGCAAGTTCCACATGCAACATGTAGAACCTTTCGAAATTAGCATCATAGACGGTATATAGACAGATGCATCTCATCTGGAAAACTGCTGAAGCGGAAGGCGAATATTGAGCATTCATTCATGTTGAAGGTCTTTCCAACTTTAGGCCAGTGCCTGTGGATGATTGACCGTCCGTCCTTCGACCTCTTCTAGAACACTTCAATATTGAACCGTGGGTGTTGTATGAAAACCTTCCTCGCCTCCTGACCATAGAGGTGGTTTGAGCGGTAATCATCAGTGAACTGCTTTGGAAAGGCCTGAAAACAAGGATGTGCATAAATATCTTCTCTATATTGGAAATGGGGCAAAGGAATAAAAAAGGCAAGGTATAATAGTTAGTACCATCTTGTAGTGAACTGATGTCTTCTTCATTGTGCAGACAAAGATCTTGTTGTTTTTTGTCGCTAATTTCTTTATCCTAACAATCTTTCGGAGTTTCTTGATTTGATTGATATTCATGGACAACTCATTTCCCCATATGCAAAAAGCGTCGAACAGTGGGTCAAAACTTCTGACAGCAGGACCTACATGTGCAAGACCAAATTGTTAAAAACCAAAATATTAGAATGGTTCCTGCAATTGCACAATAATGTGCTATTAGACAACGGACCATGCACGTTCTAACCTCGATTGTAAACCTCAGTGCTTCCCATTGTTTCCCTGCAACACATATAAGGTAGTTAGTCATCAGTTAAGTAAGGGTTCGCATGCTATCAGTAAAATATGTTGATGAAAAATAAGCACATTGCAGATTCATCAGATTAATTGAAGCCACACGGAAAGCCCATTTACCCAAACCAAGCATGATTAAGAACTAGGAAATATAGCACTTGTATATGTTTCTCATGTATTAAGTGCAGCCAAATTCGATTTATTCCTCACATGCACAACAATACAAATTTCTACCCACGACAATTGGACATCGCATTGCAGAATTGAACCAAGCAGTTAACTAAACACCACAACAAATGAACCAAACATTAACTGATCACCACATTGCACAATATAACATTGAACCAAGCAGTTAACTAAACACCACAATAGATGAATCAAACATTAACTGAGCACCACATTGCACAATATAACATACTCTTAATAGAAGATTAGAGAGTTAACCAAACAGTTAACTACAACCAATTGTAGCAATTGTATTTGCTTCTCATGTATTTACTATAGCCAAATTCAATTTATTCCTCACATGGTATACAATAACAGAATGCACCCACAATTTTGTAAAGATAAATTCGATTTATTTCTCACATGAAAGACAATACAAAATTGCAGCCTGAAGAATTGAACATCACATTTGCAGAATTGAACCAAACAGTTAACTGAAGACGACAAATAATTAACAAAACAGTTAATAAGTGAGCACCACACTGCATGACATATAGAACATATACACTAGAGCAACAGATTGCATGGTGAAATTAGATAGCATAATTCACTAGATTTTGTGAAGGAAAGGCAGGAGCAGCACACGCAACGGGTAACCGAGCATGCTTAACCAGCGTAGCTAGCAATTGGCAAGGTGCTCCTCCAAGATCTGGGGGTCGGCACGAATGGCAGCCATCGCAACCTCATCCACGCGTGCGGCCGCAATTTGCTTCTCCGCTGCCAAATGCTCCTTGAGGTCCTGGCTATACTGCGTGCACCATGGCTAAGGCCGGCACTTATTTGGTGGAGGGTTGGTGTTTTGGGTGGAAGGTGTCACGCTCGCGCCGGCGGTCGGGGCATGTGGGATGTTGAAGGAGGAGGAGGATGGGGGTCGGGTGTGGATTACCTCCCTGGATAGAGGGGCCGAGCAGCGTGAAGGAGGGTCACCGGCGAGGAGGTGGCGGCGCTACAAGCAAGGAGTGAAGGTTTCAACTTGGAAAGGAAGGCGGAAAGAGGGGAAATGTGGCTTTTGGTAAGGGGGGGCGGGGAGCTAGATATTTCCACGGAAGCCGAAAATTTGGAATCGCTTTAGCCAAAAAACTGGCGCGCAAAGTGTCACCAGACACGGTCCCTTATTCAGAACCGTGTATGATATGTGGACATCACAAACGATTCAGATAGCTTAACTCGTGTGTGATGAGTTTGAACGTCAAAAGTTTTGGTTCGCATTTCGATGGTTACAGTGGTCATCCACGTCATTGCATAATTTGGGTACACAAAGGAGACTACAGCACACCCACACTTCTTAATCAAGCAAGTTCAGCAATTAAACAAAGGTAGCTGACCTAAACATTACTCTAACAAATTAAAGACCGGCGCTCTTAATTAAACAAAACGTAGAGTACTACTACGGCTGGTGCTCGTCGATCTCCGCCGCCGCCTCCATGTCCAGCTCGCGCCCGACGGTCTCCTGGGGAAGGGGCTCCATGGCATCCATCGCACCATACTCGGCAAGCATCTCGCCATCCGCGTCCGCCATCTCTTTGGAAAAGGCCGCCAAGAGCTGGGTGTGGGCGGACGCGATCGGGGCTTGGACGGGCTCCGTCGTCGCAAGGTATGCGGCGGAGGAACGGACGGCTTCTCGAACGCTCTCGGCGATTGCCAGCTCTTCGGCTGTGGGTTGCCAACCATTGTCGGAGAAGCTTCGTTCGATTTGTGCGGTGACCGCCAGGAGCTGGGCGTGGGCGGCCTCGACATGGTCGTGGGTGGCCTCAATCAGGGCTAAGGCCACCGCTGCGGAACGGACAGCTGATGTGCCGCTCTCGCTAGTTGTTATCCCCGAGGCAGATGTTGCCGCCGCCACCTGAGAATCAACAGCGGCCGTTTGGGTTGCCTTTGCCGCCCGGTCGCAAATTGCGGCCGCGCTCATGCACCTTGTTAGCACGCGCATGGCGGCTGCGGCCGCGCTCTCACCGGAGTGGGCCACCGAAGTTGCCCTCACGACGCGGGTCCACGTACCCATCTTTCACCAGCGACGATTGAACAGTGAAATGATATTTGGGGAGCGAGCTAGTGTGCATGACACGCCGGCTGTGGACTGTAGCCGACACACCTTCTCGCGTAAGCCATAGGCGTACTATACACCGACGGTGCTCCAAGATATTTTGTACTACATCTCACACGGTTGCTGATAATAAACTGTGTGCGATCTACTTGATTTTTCATCTCGATTTGAATTACATAATGGGGTCACAGCGGCAATGGACGGTGTTTGAATTACTAGACCTTTTATCTGGAGTGAACATGCAACTATATGTGTGTCGTAAAAGAATTGGAATTATTCAGGGTTCGTTTGAACATTTTATACATTAAATTGGTTTTCTAGCCATGTCAGGTGAACAATTCAAATTTGAACTACATGCACATGCTCCAGTGCATATAAATTGGTTGAAAAGTCAAATTTGTGTCCTTGGGTGCATGCTTAGGTCCCATGCAAGAAATGGGAATGAATTTGAAACACCAGGGCACCGTTGATTGCCGGCAAAACATTGAGATGCCTGGTTTTTTAATTCTAGTAAATCCAAAACTCGACTGAAATTCATGAAACTTGGCATGCTATCATGGAGCGGCATCAACATGCCATGGTACAAATTTGGTCCCATTTGGGGCAGGTTTGGGCATATGCTTCTCACAAACCGGAGCTTCTCACAACAAGCATGATGGTTTTCGGTAGGGAACGTCCCACCTTTGTGGACGAAACGATATCCATTGCCTCTTATTGCTTTCAAATTTTTTTCTCGTATCAACATAGAACAACAGGAGTGTTGTGTGATTTTTTGTGATTTTTCAGTGTTCGTTTGGACATTTTTATGCATTAACTGGGTTTACAATGCATTCTATGTGCATAATTCAAATTTGAACTACATGCACATGCTCCAGTGCATATAAATTGGTTGAAAAATCAAATCCGTGTCCTTGGGTGCATGCTTAGGTCCCATGCAAGAAATGGGATGAATTTCTAACACCGGGGCACCGTTGATTGCCGGCAAACATTGAGATGCATGGTTTTTAAATTCTAGTAAATCCAAAACTCATCTGAAATTCGTGAAACTTGGCATGCTATCATGGAGCGGCATCAACATGTCGTGGTACAAATTTTGTCCCATTTGGGGCAGGTTTGGGTATATGCTTCTCACAAACCGGAGCTTCTCACAATAAGCATGATGGTTTTCGGTAGGGAACGTCCCACCTTTGTGGACGAAACGATATCCATTGCCTCTTATTGCTTTCAATTTTTTTTCTCGTGTCCACATAGAACAACAGGAGTGTTGTGTGATTTTTTGTGATTTTTCGAGGTTTGTTTGGACTATTTTATGGATTAACTGAGTTTTCAATGCATTTTATGTGCATAATTCAAATTTGAACTACATGCACATGCTCCAGTGCATATAAATTGGTTGAAAAATCAAATATGTATCCTTGGGTGCATGCTTAGGTCCCATGCAAGAAATGGGAATGAATTTCAAACACCGGAGCACCGTTGATTGCCGGCAAAACATTGAGATGCCTGTTTTTTAAATTCTAGTAAATCCAAAACTTGTCTGAAATTCATGAAACTTGGCATGCTATCATGGAGCGACATCAACATGCCGTGGTACAGATTTTGTCCCATTTGGGGCAGGTTTGGGTATATGCTTCTCACAACAAGCATGATGGTTTTCGGTAGGGAACGTGTGGACGAAACGATATCCATTGCCTCTTATTGCTTTCAAATTTTTTTCTCGTGTCCACATAGAACAACAAGAGTGTTGTGTGATTTTTGGGGTTCGTTTGGACAATTTTATGCATTAACTGAGTTTTCAATGCATTTTATGTGCATAATTAAAATTTGAACTACATGCACATGCTCCAGTGCATATAAATTGGTTGAAAAATCAAATATGTGTCCTTGGGTGCATGCTTAGGTCCCATGCAAGAAATGTGAATTAATTTCAAACACCGGGGCACCGTTGATTGCCGGCAAAACATTGATATGCCTGTTTTCTAAATTCTAGTAAATCCAAAACTCGTCTCAAATTACTTGGCATGCTATCAGGGAGCGGTATCAACATGTTGTGGTACAAATTTTGTCCCATTTGGGGCAGGTTTGGGTATATGCTTCTCACAAACCGGAGCTTCTCACAACAGGCATGATGGTTTTCGGTAGGGAACGTCCCACCTTTGTGGGCGAAATGATATCCCTTGCGTCTTATTGCTTTCAAATTTTTTTCTCGTGTCAACATAGAACAACAGGAGTGTTGTGTGATTTTTTGTGATTTTTCGGGGTTCGTTTGGACATTTTTATGCATTAACTGAGTTTTCCATGCATTTTATATGCATAATTCAATTTGAACTACATGCACATGCTCCAGTGCATATAAATTGCTTGAAAAATCAAATATGTGTCCGTGGGTGCATGCTTAGGTCCCATGCAAGAAATGGGAATGAATTTCAAACACAGGGGCACCGTTGATTGCCGGCAAAACATTGAGATGCCTGGTTTTTAAATTCTAGTAAATCCAAAATTCTGTTAACCATTCACGTGACGCCACGTGTCTTGGTTTTAATGGCTGTAGGAGGTGCCGTACGGACGGCTGCTTGACCTTGACTGAACGGGAGGCATGCGAGCGCCGTCCGGTGCGCAGGCTGGCCGAGAGGCGCGCAAGCGGTCCTTGAGTGCGCAGGATCACCAGGAAGCGTGCGAGCTGTACGCTGCGCAGGCTCACTGGGAAGCGAGCCCTTTGACTTCCATGGCCGCCCGCCTTGCTCGCATCCTCTCCATTAATGGCGCCCAAGCCGCAGTTTAATTCACTTTTTAAATATATAACACTCATCGCAAACGTTTTAGTTTAGAACACCCGTATGCAAACTGAGAGCTTCCCCAGGAAGCCAAGAGAAAATGTGTCAAGCAGGATTTCTGCAGCTCTTGATCGCAAATGTTTTAGATAGAACACCCGTATGCAAAGTGAGAGCAGCGCAGGATTTGTGCATCCCTTCAACGCAAACAGTTGTTTTGGATGACCCATGTGCAACCACGTACAAACAATTTGGTAAGATTTGTCAATCCTTGTAACACTGCGATTTGTCAAAATCTGAAGCTAAAAATCACTAGCAGTATCTAATTTTTGCAACTAAAATTCGGTAATTAAACATAGATTTCATTCATAGATTAAGCAGTCGTTCTTAATTTATACAAACAGTTCAACTTGACAGCTGAACCGACCAAACTTTTCCCCAATTGTTGCCAACCACGTACTGAAATAACTAGTTCAACTATATATACTAGCTAATTTTAAGTACGTTGTACAGTTCCACCACATCTATAGTCAGATGAACTGAACAAAATAGCCCCTAAATACTACTACTACTGCGGAGGGGCTTTGTACTACTTTCGGCTGCCTCTCCTCTGCCGAGCGTGCAGTAAGAGGCGGAGGACGAGGAGCCTATCGACAAGCTGGGCACCCGCAATGCGGTGCCTGCCGCTAATGCAGCTTCAGCGACGCTCACCTCGAACGCCCTCTGCCGCTCCAGACGACCCCTCTCGAAGCGGTGGTTCTCCTTGTAGATCTCCTGATTCCTCGCCTCTGAGGCAGCGTGTGCTGCTGCCACTGCGGCGGTAAGGCTGTTTGCGTGCTCGACGAGGCGCTCCTCCTCCTCCCGCAGGAACTCGGTGTAGCGCGCAAGGTCGCTGTTGCACGTGCGGGCATCCACCTCCGCCTCCCGCCTTCGGGCGGCGTTGGCGGAGCGGGTGATGACCCTGGCGGTCGACGTTGGGCTGGCGGCCACGGCGGCCGACGACGGGGTGGCGGCCATGACCACCACCTCCCGCCTTCGGACCGCGGTGGCGGAGCGGGTGATGGCCAAAGTGGCCGGCAGTGGGGTGGCGGCCACGACGGCCATCTCCCGCCTTCGGGCCGTGGCAGCGGAGCAGGCGATGGCCCTGGCTTTCGACTGTAGTGTGGCAGCAAGCACTGCCGACGGGCACCGTCGGCGGAGCGTGTGGTGGGTGTTCCGCGCACACCCAACAGGGACGCCACGCGCACTACAGTACGCCGGGGACTGCGCCGCCGCCGCGGTGTAGCCTCCCAGCTGGAGTTGTCCTCTGATGACGGCGGAGTGGCTGAGCGATGATGACGGACCGGTGCCATTGGCGAATGTGGGAGAAGAAGACGAGATAAGCTACAGGGATGGAGGGGAAAATGCAACGCAGGACTCGCCGGCCATGAGGGTTTTTATAGCAGGCCGGTAAGCATTGGGATTTGGGGGGTTTTCACCGAGTCGGGTGGGAAGCTTGCGCGGGAACCTGCGAGGTTGCGCAGGAATGGGCTCATGATGCGGAGCATCCGACGATCATCCCCATGTACACTCGAGCCTACGCCATTGGACCTAAGGTGAACTCGCTCCTTTCCGAATCTTCCATTTCCGCATGCAAGACATGGATGCTACTTCAAGCACGGACCTTGTTCATACTCAGGTACACCCGAGGAGACCATGGAGAACCCAAGGACCAAGGCCAAGCGTGCGCGGAAGCAAAGGAAGGAGAAGGAAGAAGAGACAGCTGCTACAGGCCCCGAATATCCGGCCCCAGCCCGGACATCCGGACCAGCCCGGACATCCGGCCCGACCCTCGGAAATCCGACGCCCATCACAGAAGACACCCGAAGCTGAACCAAGTCAGCCCGGACATCCGGCCCCCAGGCCCGGACATCTGGCCCGTCGCGAGCCGCCGGACATCCGGCCCAGCTCCCGGAAATCCGGCGTCCCATCACAGAAGCTAGACCCTGCCAGCCCGGACATCCGGCCCCAGCGCCCGGACATCCGGCCCCAGCGCCCGAACATCCGGCGTCTCGGGAAGGCCCGGACATCCGGCCCGTCGCCCAGACATCCGGCCCCCTCTGCTTGCGTGCAGCGCATCTGGGCAGAGGCCCATGTACCCTTCGTCCCTTAGACTATATATACTCCCCCACCTCCTTCTAGTTAGGGTTAGCAAAGGATTAGCTCATTTAGAGATAGAGCTTTGCGCATCCATATCGGATCTACTCCACGAGAGAGACCGCGGCCCCTCTACGGAGAAGATCCACCTTGGATTCAAGACCCCTAACGGGAAGATCCCCTCGTGGATTCAAGACCTCCTCACGGAGAAGAACCGGTTACATTTTGTATCATCCTTTGTTGGATTTGGATCTTGTATCTTACCTTTGTGTTCATCGATCTAGCGCATGTGTGATCTATTCTTGTTGGTTTAGTGATTTCTCTCGTGTTCCCCTCGTGTTTCCCCTCGTGTTCATCACGTTCTTCATAGGGATCCGCTCCTTTCGTGAAAGATCGGCCACCTAGGGTTCCACCCTACATCATCTTGGTATCATGAGCCACATTGATCACGATTTCGGAGCCTCCCAGTTGTGTTTTCTAGCCTAGTTTTGTTGATTTCGTCCTAAATTCGAAAATTCCCCACCAAAAATAGCCCCAATTTTTTTTGTGATTTGTTGGTTTGATGATGTTTTGTTGATTTTGATCCATGGATTTGCTTGGTTTCGAGTAGATCTTGCTTTCCCCCAATTTACCCCACTTTTCATCCACGAAATCTCTCCAATTTTGCCCTTGAAATCATCAATTTTCGCCCCCAAAATCGAGTTCACCGAGTTCATCGAGTTCATCCTCGGATTTGGAGCCCGGACATCCGGCCCGTAGCCCCGGACATCCGGCCCGTGCCCCAGACATCCGGCTCCTGGAGCGCATTTTCGCGCGCGGTTCTGGACATCAGGTCCCGGAAATCCGGCCCGAGCCCCGGATGTCCGGCCCGTGGCATTTCAGCCTTCCCCGTTTCACCGTTTTGTGCATAACTTCCACATCCGGAGTCCGATTTTCGCGTTCTTTAGCTCGTTGAGTAGCTATTGACATCCTCTATCCCTTTAGATAGGTTTCATCACCATTTGACTCCATCAATTTTTTGGCACTTTGGCATCTTTGCCTAGGGCTTCCACCATAACTTCCGCATAACCACCACCGACTTCCGCAACCTAACACATTTTGTTCCCCTTAGCATTTGTGGTTGTTTGAGTTGTGATTCAAGTCTCCTAAGGTGTTTCGGCTAGTTAGGGACAGTTGCTTCTTCATCAACCACCACCACCACTAACGCATAGGCTTACACATCATACACTTCCGACAACAACCTAACCCAATTTTGTTTGTGTTGTGAGTTGTGTCTCCTAAGGTGTTTTGGCTACTTAGGGACCGTGCTTCCAACTCCGACACCGTATATAGTATACCACCTTACCCTCCATTTCTGCATTGCGTCTTAAAACCCCATCATTGCATTTCCGCAATCCCTTTGAGTTTCCGCAAAACCACCACCGCATTCCCACTACTACCATTTGACATTTGACATTTGAGATTTTGAGTTCGCGGTTTTTCCGTTTCCTAAGGTGTTTCGGCTACTTAGGGACGAGTCTCCATCATCTTGGTATCTACATCAAGAACACCGCTACTCATCATCGCCTCGGACGGTAACCTCCATATCATCTTGGTATCGTGGTATCCCTCCATTGTATATTCCCTTGCACATTGCATTGTTAACCCCTAGCCCATTTTGCGTCACTTGCCTATCGAGACTAGCCATTTGAGTATTGCCGGCAACGTTACTTGTGCACATTAGTGATCTACACCTTCCATTGCATACATACCATATCATATTGGTATCATCATATCATATCTTGTGTCACAAGATTGTTCCCGCATATACACAATTGCTATCTTGGTTTGTGCATTTTGCAAAGTGGCCATACATATAAAAAAAGAGAGAATAAGCTTTTAAGCAAAGAAAGAAAAAGAGAAAGAGCAAAGAAGCTTGTAAGCAAGTGCCATAGCATCATACCACATTGCATATAAGATTGTCATATCCGATCATCTTGGATCATCTTGAGAGAAACACCGAGAACCATACATATATAGCATACTTGGGATAGAAAGTGTATTCATTTTGCATATCATAGGTTGTGCACAAGTGTCGTATCCGCCTATAGAGCAATCATGCTAGCGTCTCTCTTGAGTTGTGCAACACGAGCGTTTTCCGTGGACTCCACATTTTGTGCTCATTCCTTGGTTGCACGACCCCATTTATCTATCTGTGTGTGTGTTTCCGTGTGCCATTCTTTGCTATTGGTCTACTTGTTTCACTTGCGAATTTGTGAATCTCTTTCAACATTATTGACTCTTGCTAACATTTTGCATCAAATTTTTGTGCCACTATCCTCACCGAGCTCCACCATAAGCCTTATTTGTGTAGGTGTGAGAAACCGACAAGAATTGGTACCAATTGTGCTATTTCCTTGTTATACATTGAGTGATCATTGATCCATCTTCAACATCGGTCAAGGTACATTTGGTATCGTTCTTCTCTTTCTCCCACTCATATTTGCTCGAGTCTTGTGATGGATAGGCAAGGCATTTCATCTCCGGTCTTCGACAACAACGACGGCGCCAACAACTACATCACCAAAATGTCCATCTTCGGACTACAACAAAGGCGCACAATCTACCTTGCGAGAGCGCCTCGACAACCTCGCCATCAACATACGACACTCCGAAGCAAGGAAAAGGGACTACATCGACACCAAGTTGGGCGAGCTAAAGGATCAACTACGAGACATGGTGGCCAACTACAAGTCTTCTTCCCCTTCATCATCCTCAAGGCGACGGCGAGCAAGTCGATCATCTTCAGAGCGCCCACGCGATGCAAGTGCAAGTCGTCCACGTCCACATCTACATGGCGACCACCATCACGCTCGTGGTCCACATCGTCATGAAGGGCAAGACACCTCCAAGCATCATGTGCACAACGACGATGAACGACATCTACTACGAGCTCAAGTGCGACAACGACACCATCAACATGAAGGTGCTCCACAAGCGCAAACGTACAAGTCCAAGCTTTATGAGCATAAGAGAAGACCGCGAGACGAGCACCACCAAAATGGAGCTACGGCTACACCAACCACTTCGGCATCTTCGCCAAGTGCTATCAAGGCATCTTCGCCTTTGGACGTACGGCATCTTCGCCTACTTCCCATGAGTTCGCCTACATCGACATCTTCAACAACAAGGCGACCACCTACGAGCGAGGGTGACACTTCCATCTTCGGAAGCCCCTCAAGGAAGATGGCCGAGCATGGGAGATTCCCTTTGGTCATGGAGACGAGCTATGAGGTGCCACATCATATGGGCCTCCAACAACAAGACGACGACAAGAAGGTTGAGCAT
This sequence comes from Triticum aestivum, assembly GCF_018294505.1. Lineage (NCBI taxonomy): Eukaryota > Viridiplantae > Streptophyta > Magnoliopsida > Poales > Poaceae > Triticum > Triticum aestivum. The sequence goes on along the minus strand of NC_057811.1, from coordinate 231,818,322 downwards.
GGGACTATCCCTTCAACCAAGGCGGCGATAGAAGTTGAGCATGGAGACATTTGCACCAACATCTCTCCAACACCCACATATCATGAGATGACCCAATTGCCATGTGAGGAGAGCCACCCAACCATGAGTGACATGAGTGACTCCACCATATATGACATTGAGTGCATTTCCTATGAGAGGATGAGTGTGACCACCACTAGCCCCACACATGAGAGCATGCCACACATCCTATGTGAGGTTGAGTGCCATTTGAGTGACTCCACCAACCATATGAGTGAGAGCATCTTACTGGGAGTGAGTGAGCCACACCACTTAGTGAGTGAGGTAGTTGACACGGCACGTGAGACCACTATGATTTCTAACGACTTAACCTCTACTCCGAGTGTGTTTTCTTTGGTGCTAGGTCTCTGACATGACGACATTCCTATCCTCGACGAGTCCATACCTCCAATGGAGACGACGATGGCCATGGTGGACAATGATGCACCCCCCACATGGTTCCATCAAGATGAAGATGGCCACGACTTGGTCTTCGACACCTCACCTACAACACATGAGCGATGCTCCAAAGGTAACATAGGTGACGGTGCTTCTCTTGTCCCACTAGTGGACTATCTCACCAATGATTGCTTGCATGATGTTGACACACCTATTGCCATGCTTCATGCTAGTGCGACTTCTTCATGTCATGACTTACCAATTTATGATGAATATGGTGATGAGCATGTTGATTTGCCTAGTTGTGATGCCATGCTCCATAGGATATCTTGTGAAAATACTATTGGTCACTTCATGTTTGACAATCCATTGAACTTGTCATATGCTATGAGTGAGATCTCCCATATTGCTTCATTTCAATCTCAACATAGTGACTATGCATGCCCCATTAAAATACATCCCATTTGCACTTATGGCATAGATGACGAGATGATGGTCATTGGCTTTTGTTTTTCGTGTGATGATATTGCTAGGCTTCCTTTACATGATTTGCGCAATTCATCTAATATACCATGCCATGATCACATTGTTCCAAATATGCTTTGTTGTGGATGTTTTCAATATTCTCCATGTGATGTTTCTACTAATGCTAATGAGGAGACCCCCATAGTTCCCTCATACATATTAGGAGATTTTGATGCATTCCATACTTTGCATGATTCCCATAATTGCTTGCACCGTATGCATACCATGAATAACAATGCTCTACATATTTCTCATGATGCATTACACAATTTGAGTCTCCATTATGCTATAGATAATAACAAACCTCTCATGATGGATGACATGTTTCTATATCACGCATCTCATTTATTTGAGCATTGGATATTTTGTGCTAACCAACACAAGCACGTATGCATCATGATGGATGATGTGTACATCTACCACGCACACACAATTTTTCCTTTGCCTTTGTTTTGTGTAGGTACTCATGTATACTCGTCAACTTCTCAATCCCAAGAGTTGACGAAACGAGCTCTTGAGAGCAACGACGATTTGGGATCCCGTGGACTATCCTTACCACCATTCCCTTCGCGCACGGACTACGCGCATCTCTTCTACTTGGCTCTCACATGGTTATGGGCTATTTACCATTTGTCACCTTATGCTCATTTTCCCGTGTTCACTTTGCATGCTATGCTTGCTTCTATGCCTTTGCCATGCAATTGTGACCCTTGCTTGCATTTACCCATGATGCACCATTATGATACTCCAATGTGTATTTGCATGCTTGGTGGTGATCCTTGTTGCTATTGCCATGTTTATCATGTGCCCCATGCTATTGATGCTATTTTTCTCATATCTTGCTTTCATGCTTGTGCTATGTCTTGTGCATTATTCATGACCACTATTTGCACACATGACATGCTTGCCATGATTCCTTCTAGTACGTTGCATCTCCGCACTACTAGCTTGCTGACTTGATCACTATGATTACTTGCTTGGTTGCATCACCCACATTCCATTACTTGCTTTCTTGGGTTGATGACATATATGTTCATGCCTCTCACATGCTATATCTTAATCATTGTCTCTTGTCTCCATTAGTTGCATCTCTCATATCACCTTGTATTGAGTGCCAACTTGCTATGCTTATTGATCGTGGAGACTTGGACATATTCCTTGTGAAGCATGCTTGGTTGATTGAGCCTATTGTATTTGGTTGTTCTCGCATCATATACCTCCATACTACGAAATGCTCCTTTGTACTTTCTTATGATGAGCATGAAGCATACACTTCTTGGGTATCTTTCCACTCGAATGATAGGTTTTGCATTTACGCTAACCTCATTTGTTTTTCCGAGTGTTTGTCATGTTCTTTCATTTTGAAAAATTCAAAAGGAGGTACCATCACGAGACATATTGGTTATGTGAAGGCATACAAGATGTGCAACTCCATCATCCTTGAGAAACTCCTAAAGGTGACCTCCTTCCCTTTGAGCCATCCTCAAATACGCATATTGGATGGGTCATTCTTTCATTGTTGTTTCCTTCTTGTTGTCTACATGATACATCTCGCGAATGGAGGAGCGATTTGGAGATTGGCTCTATGGAACTTCACATTGAAGAGCGCTCGCACTTATTGGATGCACCTTCGAACCTCCACTCATGCCACGACATCGAGCATTGGTACATCAACACTCCTTTGACACATTGCACCCCCACCTTCATATTTGTTGATTGTGCTCATACATGTCATGCTTGATGGACATATCATACTCACCACAAGTTTGCACCCTATGCATGGATTGACACACATTATGCTTGTCTTGTTGCACCTATTCCCATGGCATCCATGATATATGAGCTTGTGCATTTCCTTAGCAAATTTGTTGTGATCTTTCTTGATGGCATATTCATACATAATGATCACATTGCCTACCATCAATTGCATGATAACATAATCATATTGAGCATCCATTGCCATATTCATGCTATTGATAAACCGTCTCACTATGACATCATTTTGCACCGTGGTTGCATTGATCACATTCACACCACATGTGTGTGCACAATGAATGCTTTTGCTCCCATGAATGCTTTCCATATCATTTTACATCATTTAGATAAGCATCTCATGCCTTTTCATGAACAATTCCTTCGGACGAACTCATGCTTATTTGATGGACACCTTGTTTGCGCTAACCATTGTATTTCCGAGTGTCGTTTGTGTTTGCTCTTTTTGCATGTGTACCACTCCGGAGACACCTTGGAGTACTTGGATTGCGCCATGTCTTCCACTTCGTCCAACTACAAGTCCGTCCACGCAACCGTTTCCATGGTGATGAGGTTTTCGATCCGAGGTCGGATCTTTCCCAAGGGAGGGGAGATGATGCGGAGCATCCGACGATCATCCCCATGTACACTCGAGCCTACGCCATTGAACCTAAGGTGAACTCGCTCCTTTCCGAATCTTCCATTTCCGCATGCAAGACATGGATGCTACTTCAAGCGCGGACCTTGTTCATACTCAGGTACACCCGAGGAGACCATGGAGAACCCAAGGACCAAGGCCAAGCGTGCGCGGAACCAAAGGAAGGAGAAGGAAGAAGAGACAGCTGCTACAGGCCCCGGATATCTGGCCCCAGCCCGGACATCCGGCCCGACCCCCGGAAATCCGTCGCCCATCACAGAAGACACCCGAAGCTGAACCAAGTCAGCCTGGACATCCACCCCCCAGGCCCGGACATCCGGCCCGTCGCGAGCCGCCGGACATCCGGCCCAGCTCCCGGAGATCCGGCGCCCCATCACAGAAGCTGGACCCTGCCAGCCTGGACATCCGGCCCCAGTGCCCGGACATCCGGCGTCTCCGGAAGGCCCGGACATCCGGCCCGTCGCTCGGACATCCGGCCCCCTCTGCTTGCGTGCAGCGCATCTGGGCAGAGGCCCATGTACCCTTCGTCCCTTAGACTATATATACTCCCCCACCTCCTTCTAGTTAGGGTTAGCAAAGGATTAGCTCATTTAGAGATAGAGCTTTGCGCATCCATATCGGATCTACTCCACGAGAGAGACCGCGGCCCCTCTACGGAGAAGATCCACCTTGGATTCAAGACCCCTCACGGGAAGATCCCCTCGTGGATTCCAGACCTCCTTACGGAGAAGAACCGGTTACATTTTGTATCATCCTTTGTTGGATTTGGATCTTGTATCTTACCTTTGTGTTCATCGATCTAGCGCATGTGTGATCTATTCTTGTTGGTTGAGTGATTTCTCTCGTGTTCCCCTTGTGTTTCCCCTCGTGTTCATCACGTTCTTCGTAGGGATCCGCTCCTTTCGTGAATGATCGGCCACCTAGGGTTCCACCCTACATCAGCTCACCGATGATTCATTGGTGCCACCGTTTGGCAAAAAGAATGCCCCCGCGCGCTGCGCATGCTTGCGCATGCTTGCGCTGTAAGCCGTCTGCTGCAGCGGGGTGACAAGACGTGTGAGAGGAGGACGAAAGGCCACGTACACATACAGTTAATAAAAAAATATTTGCGATTTAATTACCTACTATACCACCGCCCTGGTTTATAAGTATGATTTAACTAATAAAATACGAATGCATGTCGCCAAAGATTATATAGTTGGATTTGTATTTGAACATAGTTTCCAATTATATAATTTTTAAAACATGCATTAACATTTTGTTGGTTAAATTTGAGGGCAAAGTATGGCACGGAATATAAAGGAGACTATAGACTAGACTGAGGTGGTACCACACGGCCGCTCTCTATGCAGCGACGCAACTATCGGCCGGCTTGTAGGCGACCATTTGCTGTGTGTTCAACTGCTCCATGCGTGTGGTTGCTTGCGGTTCAGGCGGCCGCGGCATGCTCTGCTCGCATTCTGCCGCGCGCGCTCTGCTCTCGCGTCCCTCCGGGTGCTCTGCCCTCGTCCCTCCACGCGCGCTACCAGTGTTTTGGGCCGGCGCGCAATCACGCACGTTCGTGTGCAAGCAGTTGCGCCGGGCGCAGTGCGACGATGCAGTTACCCGCTGCAAAAACTGCCATGCGGGCGCGACGAGAATCCACGCCGCCCGGCCCCCTTTTATTCCTGCGGCCATTTACCTTCATCTCTCACCTCACACGTCACAATAGACACACCCACGAGGACACATACAGAGAGGACATCCAGCGGTTCCAATGGTGCTCCCCGTGGCTCCAATGGCGCTCCCAGCGGCCGAGGATGACAATGGCGGGCAGTTCAGCACGCATCACGTAGTGGACACCCACGTGAGGGGGAAGGCCCTCTCGGTGGTGTACACAAACGATCCGGTCTCGGTGGAGAGCTCCATCCAAACTATGGAGCAGTTCCTTGCCAAGGACAAGTACCGAGTGTTCGACTTCGACCTCGAGTAGACCATCGGTCGTGCCGGGCACGATCAGAAGGTTGCCGTCGCCCAGTTGTGCGTGCGACATGGCGTCCTCGTCTACCACTTCCACCTTGCCACAAGGCCTTGCGAGCGTTTCTCTAGGTTTATCAAGAGCTCCGACTATAGTTTCGCTACGGTGGACACCACCAACAATCTAAAAGCGCTCAAGGTTTCGGACTTGAAATGCCCGAATCTTGTCAACATCCAGCACCACTACAAGGTCTGGGGCACCGACAAAAGCAAACTGAACTCCCTGGTTGAGCTCGCCTCGGGCATCATCGACCCCTACTACGCGAAGATGATGCAAGAGAGCAATAAGGACAAGAACGCCTGGCACAGTGTGTGGCATAAGAGACTGGATGAACAACATGTCAAGTACGCGGCCATGGACGCGTACACAATCTACGAGATGTTCAGGCGGATCGTTGACATGAGGAACTGTCTTCTTCCTGACCCAGACGAGGGATCAAGCCACATAGCAGTGGCGGGAGCGTCACAAGAAGTAGATGACTAGACGATCGTTTCTCCTACTTTAGAACGCATGCAATTGTTTGTTGAGGTATGTGCGAATGATCTGTATAGTCACTTATTTAATTGGATGTTTATTTCAGTTATATATATACATGTTATTCTACTGTAGACAGAGCAATTCACACGGCTTATTAGCAGCAATCGTCTGTGTTAGTATTGGTCTTCGCACACATATCAGATTACAGACCTGTTTGCCGCAGCCTAATCACACACAGTTCATCCCAATGAACCGTATGCTGTATATCGCACACGCCTTCATCTGGCTGCCCGTTTGTTTTGTGCCTCCTCATCACAAACAGCTCATTGAGCTAAACCGTATGCCCTGCATCGCACACACAACTAAATTCTGAACCGTGTTTGATGCATCTATCATCGCAAACGTTTTTCACCTTTTTTGACGGTTTTTTACACCACCGTTTGCGATTATGGCATCACACACAGTTTGGTCGAAGGGTCTCTGATCGTAGTGTTGCGTTTGGACCATCCTGCAGTAGTGAAAGGCCTTTTTGGTCTTGATAAGCTTGTTTTCTTGGGTTTCGTTGTGTCTTCTAAGGGTGTGCATGTAGATGAATCTAAGATCAATGCTATTAACACTTGGCCGCAACCAACCAACTTGCAACAAGTGCGAAGTTTCCTTGGCCTAGCAGGCTTCTATTGTAGATTCGTTAAGGACTTTAGCACTATTGCATCCCCTTTGCATGCTTTGAGTAAGAAAAATGCACCATTTTTTTGGGGACCATCCCAAGATAACGCATCCAGTGAGCTTAAGAATTTGCTTACACATCCCCCTTTGCTTGCATTACCCAACTTTGATAAACCATTTGAGATACATTGCGATGCTAGCGGTTATGGCATAGGGTGTGTGTTAATCCAAGAGAAGCGCCCCATAGCTTACTTTAGTGAAAAACTTTCTGGAGCGCAACTCAATTACCCCATATATCACAAAGAGCTATATGCTTTAGTTAGAGTCTTGCATGTTTGGGAGAATTATCTCCGCCCTCATGAGTTCATTCTCCACACCGATCATGAAACACTTAAGTATCTTAAGGGTCAAACTAAGTTAAACAAGCATCATGCTAAGTGGAGTGAATTCATTCACTAGTGGAAAAAGTGCCAGCCACAATTATCGTTGGTGGCACGCCATTTGCAGCCAACTCCAGCACTACTTTTTTCAAATAGTGGTGGCTTCGTCTTATTTGATACAACATTAGTAGGTGCATTGCGCTGGCGTAGGATTTCCAGTGTACGCCATTAGTCTGTGGGCCCGGCAATCCGCCACTTCCTGGAGTACTGCTGCCGCTGGGAAAACACCTACGCCAGCACTGTGTCTGATACTTGTGTCGTGGACTTTGTGGCCACGCCATTAGTGCTTGATTGGGGCCCAATATCAGTTAACAAATATTGTCTTGGCGTCTCAGATGGTAGCGCGCCATAGGTATATGCAACTCTCTATATGTAGATTGATTGTTGTTCATATCTTGCTAGCTCATACTGCTGTGTGAACATTATCCTGCTTGTTTCTCTCTGCAGATCCTAAGTAATACACCCGGCCGTCCGCTGCCCTCGATCGTGAGATATCATCTATATCGATCTAATCTAGGTAATATATGCTCAATTTTCTGTTTTTCACTTTTTAGCAAAAGGTATATATTGTGGTGTTGAAAGATCTTTTTTGTAGGAAACGGTATGAAAAAAATTCTTACATATATATTTATATGGATCGAACTATAAATGAGTTCTTTGAGGTGGCGTTGGAAGATATGAATCGCGGAGGCAAAAAATGATGTTATGTCCATGTAAGAAGTACGAAAATAGAGTTTTGATTGACCCTTCCACTGGTCGTGTGAAGATACACTTGTTGAAACATAGTTTCATGCTTGGTTACACATGATGGACAAGTCATGGTGACAGTGAGGAGGATAATGGAGTCGAAGACGGGGCGACAGTACATGATGATAAGCCAGAAGAAAGAGGTATGAAGAAAGAGGTTGGACATGAAAATTAGCCCGACGGACACGAAGTCCGTGCATTGGTTCCGGAAGTGAGAGGTCTTTTATACAAAAGACAGAAAGAACAGAGCGATAAAGATTTGTCCAAGAAGGAAGATCTAGATGAGCATGATGGTGATAAACAATCTGGCATTTATCAATAAGAAAGTGAAGTGCAGCTCAAAACGAAGTGTACGAAAAGAAGCCGAAACATGTTGTTGGGTAGTGTAGAAAGTTCTGTCGGTAACTTATTTGTGACAATTGGTACACATGAATATTTTAGCGTAAATTAGTTGTATTTGTAATATTGTGAGTTGTATTGGACATGGATTTGGAAATGTGTCTTAAATCACAAAGATTTAATTGTTCATGGACATGGATTTGTCGAACTTTTGAGGAAATATGGTTGAAATCATGTATTGTAGGTGCTGATTTGTTTGCACGGACTTTATAGGGTTGCCAATGTTTTGTCGAAACATTGATTAAATTCCGTTTTGTCAAATTTCTGGCAACCAATATGTCAAATTTTTAGCAAAGGTCATGCCGAATTTTTGAATTTGTATACGAATTAAGTATATGTCGTACTTGTTTTTAGATGTCCGATGTGGGCCCTTCTTCGACACATTCGGCCAACAGCGAAGATGTATTTACGGACGCGCAAGGAAATGATGATGACTATGGAGAAGATCTTCAGGGGTCGGGGGATATAAATCCGGATGAGTGCTACATCAAAGGTAGTGGCTACAAATATGTTCCTGGTGACGATAGTAATCCTGACAAGGACGCTGATAATGATGAAGATGATACATATGAGTATTGTGCTGAGGATGAGGAGGAGGATGCTCCAAAAACCAAGAAGCAGCGGAAACCTAGGAGCCGAAATGCTATCGGTACCGACAGGATTGTGGTCACTCGAGTCAACTCCATTGGTGTGCCCGTTAGTCCACAGAAGGCCGCGTCTACTACGACAACGCCCTAGGTGTCATCCTTCGAGAAGTCTGCTCCATCAACAAGTCCAATATAAGGGATTCAGGCAAACAAAATCTGCGAGAACTCCTCATAAGAAGGGTGCACGCTATATTTAAGTTTCCTGACGAGTACGAGAACCTATCGTACCCAAAGAATCAGGTCAACAACCATGCAATCCATAAGTTCTCAAAGAATTTGAGTTCTTGGAAATCAGCCGCAAGAAAAGAGGTTAATGAAGATTACTCCGTGACCAAGGAGAAGTGGCCCACCATTAGTGCAGATGACTGGAACATTTTCAAGATGTAAAATACGGAGAACCCTGTGGTGCAGAGCCAGTCGACATGGGCGGAGGATATGCGATCAAAGACATTAAGTAACCACACCCTCGGAAGCTGTAGTTTTGTTGGGAAGAAGCCCGCGTGGGACAAGCAGGACTCTATACTTGCAGCAAAGGGCATCCAAAACAACTTCGAGCAATTCAAAGACCCCCTCGAATATAACTATGTCAGGGGCCGGTACCATTATGATTATAAGTCAGGGGAATTTTCCGTCGATCACCAAACTAGGAAACTTGAAGAAGAATTGGCAAGGCAGCATGCGGAACCTCAGAGCTCTCAAGGGTCCACGGCCTGGTGGAACACTCCTCTTAACTGGTCGATCAATGTGACCCTTGGCAAGGACCCATTGAATCCGCCGGCGGGTGGCCGTGTGAACGGCGATGGATGCGGAGCCAAATGGGATGATCATTGTGTCAAAGACCACGAGCAGGGACGATGGAGAAGGAGATCCAACAAGCAGACCATTGAACAGGAAAAAATTGCAGCCACAGCCGCAGCCACAGCTGCAGCAACTACTGAGGGAGTCCTGGATTACGGGGTCCTCGGGCGTCCGGACTGTGTTACATGGGCCGGACTAATGGGCCATGAAGATACAAGATAGAAGGCCTTCCCCCGTGTCCGGTTGGGACTCTCCTTTACGTGGATGGCAAGCTTGACGTCCGGATGTGTAGTTTCTTTCTCTGTAAACCGGCTTTGTCTAACCCTAGGCCCTTCCAGTGTCTATATAAACCGGAGGGTTTTGTCCATAGAGGCTATCACAAATCATATAGGATAGACATCTAGGGTTTAGCCATTACGATCTCTAGGTAGGTCGACTCTTGTAGCCCCGTACTCATCAAAGTCAATCAAGCAGGAAGTAGGGTATTACCTCCATCAAGAGGGCCCGAACCTGGGTAAACATCGTGTCCCCTTTGTCTCCTGTTACCTTCGATCCTCAGGCGCACAGTTCAGGACCCCCACCCGAGATCGGCCGGTTTTGACACCGACATTGGTGCTTTCATTAAGAGTTCCACTGCGTCGTCGACGGCGGGATCGATGGCTCGCCTTGTCTTTAAAGACAACATTACCTCTGGAGGGGCCCTAGCTCCGGGACACGTCCTCCAGCTCGGCGGTTTCACCATAGGCGCCCGCACGGCCGTTAAGCCAAAGGCAACCCTCGAGATCGCTAAACATCATCTTTGCATCGGCCTCGAACACCCTGAAAAGATGGATCCGACAGATGTCTCATCCTTAAACGAGCTACTAGATCGCATCGCCGCCCTGGGAGTTGCAACAGACCACGATCGGATTGGGCTTAAACCCGATTAGAGGGAAATCAGGTCCCCGCCGATCACCCATTTGGTAGCGGTCGTGGAGGAAGAAGCCAAGAATACGTCTCCCCCTAAGTTAAGAACGAGCTGTGTTCAGATTTCCGAGTCCTGCGAGCCGGATACCCGTCTTCGGGAAGAGACCTCATGTACTCCAAACACAGAACCAGGCGTTGAGCCCAAAGGCCACCAGGACACTCCGGATCCTGAGTCGACGACCTTGCAAATTCTTCAAACTCCGGATACAGTAGTGGATCAGGGTTTGGATTTTCACCCTCCCACCCACCACAAGCAATATTCCCCAAGTAATTCAGGTCCTCCAGGCGTATGCGACCTAATGTATATACGGCAGCAACCTTAGGAAACGGTCCATCACTGTTGGGCCAGATTCCTCCTTGTTAAAAACAAGATCAAAGATAGATGCCATAACGTCGCAATTTCAGTATTCTGTCACAACCGTACGGACGAGGGAATCCTTAACGCCCTCAAACACCGCCGCATACTGCACTTTGCAGATCTGGCACACATCATACAGATGTACTGCGCAATGGAAAGCACATGGAAGGCCCAGACAGCCCGGTGGGACCCACCTGCCCTCAAGCAGCCCACCGGACGGACAAAAGGGTTGCACCCTTATGGGGCACCTGATCACCATCTCATGGACAAAAAAATCGAGCCTTTCGCGAGATGTAGAACTGTCCTTGACGACCTACTCGACAAACCCTATCAGATACATACGACGCCGAATAGCGAATCAACACATAGCCTTCGGGCATGTTGGGTACTCCGGCAGGTAGCTAAAAGCGGCAAGACCATCCTCACCAACATTACCCTAGAGAGGCACTCTGCGGAGGACTCTGATCTCAACATTTTTACGATCTTCGAGACCTTTCCTTCAAACAACCGGCAAAAAGGGCATTATGTGACCTTGCCGAAGTCAACCAGGTAGCCGTGATAAATCCTTGGAACGACATGGCGATAACTTCACTGCCAATGACAAGCCAAGGGCCGTATCAGTCCCAGCACCAGCCACCTTGGTCTTAAACCCAATAGTGGATGGCTTTCAGCTCACCAAAGTGCTCATGGACGGTGGCAGCGGATTGAACCTCATCTACAAAGATATGCTCCAAAAATGCAGATGGACAGAAGCCGCATTGAGCAAAGCGGCACCACTTTCCAAGGCATCATCCCCAGCCGTGAAGCACGATGCTCGGGAAAAATAAACTTGATGTAGTATTCGGCACGGCGGAGAACTACAGGTCCGAAGAGTTACTCTTCCACGTGGCACCTTTCAACAACGGATATCATGCCTTGTTGGGACGAGACGCTTTCACACGCTTCCAAGAAATACCCCACTATGGGTACATGAAGCTCAAAATGCCAGGGCCCAACGGAATCATCACCATTACAAGTGATTTAGACATAACACTCCGCGCCGAAAAAAAAACTGCATCCCTAGCTCTCGAGGACTATCTGAGGCCCTCGCGGCCGTGGAATTAACGGTGGACAAGGACGATGTAATCCTCGATAAGAGATCCAAGTCCACCTCTTTCAAACCAACAGATGTAATAGTTAAATTTCAAGTGCACCCGACGGATCCTAACAAGACAGACTCCATCGAAGCATAGCTGGATCCGGTGGTCGACGTCGCTTTGCAAGCATTCTTGCACGAAAACTGGGACATCTTTGCTTGGCATCCTTCGGACATGCCAGGAATCCCGCGCAGACTGGCCGAACACAGCCTCAACATAATAAAGGTGTTCAAACCAGTCAAGCAAACGCTGCGACGATTCTCCGAACCCAAACGACAAGCCATGGGGGAGGAGTTTCCAAGCTACTTGAAGCCGGGTTCATTAGAGAAATCAAACACCCAGACTGGCTGGCAAACCTGATCATGGTACCAAAGAAGGACAAATCCTGGTGCCTTTCTGTTGATTTCAAAGACCTCAATAAGGCTTGCCCTAAGGACCCCTTCCCACTACCTCACATTGATCAAACCATTGACGCAGCTGCAGGACACAACTCATTTTGTTTCCTCGACGCATACTCCGGATATCATCAAATCAAGATGAACGAGTCCGACCAAGTTGCTACAACATTCATTACCCTCTATGGGCCTTTCTGCTTCAACACTATGCCTTTTGGGCTCAAAAATGCCGGTGCCACTTACCAACGCATGATTCAAACATGTCTGGAAAAACAAATTGGCAAGACGGTGGAAGCCTACGTAGACGACGTCGTCATCAAGACTAAACATGTCGAATCATTGGTGGACGATCTACGACTCACATTTGACAACCTCCGGACATACGATATCTGACTCAATCCGGAAAAATGTGTCTTCAGTGTCCCAGCCAGAAAACTGCTCGGGCTCATCGTGTCCAATTGAGGAATTGAAGCAAACCCAGCAAAAATCCGAGCCTTGTCACAATTGGCAACGCCAACAAACTTAAAGCAAGTCCAAAAACTAGAGGGTGTGTGGCACCATTGAGCCGTTTCGTCTCCAGACTAGGAGAAAGGCACTACCACTTTACCGCTTGTTCCGACGCACCGACCACTTTGAGTGGACAGATGCGGCAACAACCGGATTGGAAGAAATAAAAACTTTGTTAGCAAGCAACCCAATCCTTGCCGCACCAAACGTCGGCGAGCCTATGTTGCTCTACATATCTGCAACTCACCAGGTGGTGAGCGCTGTGCTCGTCGTCGAACGAGAGGAAGAGAGACACATATTCCTACTCCAAAAACCAGTGTACTATGTATCGGCGGTCCTTACACCATGCAAATCCCGATACCCCGCACTATCAAAAGATAGCCTACGCGGTCTTCATGGCATCTCGGAAGCTGCGACACTACTTTCAAGAGTGCTCGATCACGGTGGCTTCCGAAGTTCCACTCAACGACATCATAAACAATCGAGATGCCACTGGCCGCATTGCAAATCGGCTATCGAACTATTACCATTTGAAATAACATGCAAGACACGCCGAGCTATTAAATCTCAGGTGTTGGCTGAATTCGTCGACGAATGGACAGAAGCTGAACTCCCTAAAGAGTACATCACATACTCCAACTGGGTGATGTACATCGACGGCTCTAGAATGTTAGCTGGATTGGGGGCTGGTGTCATCCTAACATCCCATACAGGGGACACAGTTTGTTATGTATTACAAATCATGTATACGGACTCCTATAACGCGGCCGAATATTTAGCACTACTGCATGGACTTCGGATGGCCGTTTCTATGTGCATACAACGCCTTGAGGTGCGTGGGGATTCGAACCTCGCGATATCTCAAATCAATGGAGAATTCGACGCAAAGGATCAGAAGATGGTGGCCTACCGCAACGTCATACTCAAAATATCAGCTCGGTTTGAGGGGCTTGAATTTCACCATGTGGCTCGAGACAGTAATCAGGCAGCGGACATCCTTGCTAGAAAGGGTGCTAAACGCGACCCCGTCCCGCCTAACACCTTTGTGGAAAGGCTTTTTAAGCCATCCGTGGTACGGCAGGACGAGAGCAGAAATACCAGTCCGGTGCCGATCACACCCCCAGAGGCTGAACACGATTCTGATATCATTGAGGGCTCGGGCACTGAATCAATGCCTTCCGCCCATGTAATCATGGCAGTTATTGCTCCATGGACCGAACCCTTCTTAGCCTACCTCAATAGGAAGGAGCTCTCTGATGACCAGAACGAGGCCCGTGGCATAGTTCGACGCTCCAAAGCCTACAAAGTTCACGAAGAAGAGCTCTACAAGAAGAGCACTACTGGAGTCCTTCAAAGATGTATCTCCGAAGAGGAGGGGTGGCAACTCCTGGCTGAAATACACGCTAGCCTCGGCGGCCATCACGTCGCAGCTTGGGCCCTTGTAAGAAAAGCCTTCCGTACAGGCTTGTTCTGGCCCACGGCCCGAGCAGATGCACAGGCCCTTGTACAACGTTGTGTCGGATGCCAGCTCTTTTCCAGTCAAAGCCATATGCCGCACACTGCCCTAAGAACTATCCCTGTTACCTGGCCTTTTGCAGTCTAGGGGCTAGATATGGTCGAACCCCTTAAAGGGGGAAGCCATAAGAAGAAATACCTACTAGTCATGGTGGATAAATTCACTAAATGGATAGAGGCCAAACCAGTAAAAACATCTAAAGCCAGACCAGTGATAGATTTCATATCAGGCGTCGTACACCGTTATGGTGTCCCGCACAGCATTATCACTGACAATGACTCTAATTTTACAGCCGATGAGTTAAAAAATTGGTGTGCTAACCTGGGCATCAAGCTCGACTACGCCTCCGTATATCATCCTCAAACAAACAGTCAAGTCGAGCGGGCCAATGACCTGATAATGAGCGGCATCAAACCCACACTAGTGCGATCCCTAAAGGAGTCGGATAAACACTGGGTCGAGGAACTCGATTCCATACTCTAGGGGTTGCGGACCACGCCCAACCGCACGACCGGATATACACCATTCTTCATGGTGTATGGTGCAGAGGCTGTCTTACCCTGCGACATTATTCATGATTCACCTCGAGTGCGCATGTATGAAGAGAGAGAAGCCGAGCTCGATCGACAGGACGACTTAGATGCCTGGAGGAGGAGCGGATGTCGCCAAAGCCCGTTCCACATTCTATCAACAACAAGCTCAAAGATACCAAAGCAGAGAAGTGCGGGCAAAGACTTATAACGTCGGTGAGCTCATTTTATGCATCCCAGAGAAGAAAAAGGACAAACTTAAACCAAAATGGGAAGGTCCTTCATTATAGATGAGGTTCTGACGGGAGGAGCCTACCGCCTTCGCAATGCATCGGATAATCGCTTAGAACCGAACCCTTGAAACGCTACTCAGCTCCGAAGATTCTATGCATAAGTATGGCCATACTTCTTATTCGTTCTTCTGTCTCCTTTTCAAAAAAAATCCTTTTATCCATATATACGTTTCCCATGGTGTGTTCGGATAGGCCGAACAATCAAGGGGTACACATCCTTAAATGTATAGACTCCGCCACGACTGGGGGCTTCTGTAAACAGAAGCTTATTATTATATGAAGCCTAGAGCTCAAAATACATGTGTCGTTTGCGGATATACATCCTTTCTTGCCATTATATGCACCTCTATGACTTAAGTTTTTGCGAATCTGGGTTGCCTCGCTCCTGTGCTTATGCCCTACGTTCCCGATTGTTCGACTAGGGCATAAAGGGAGCACCTCTGCGATTGTTACAGCCGGGTCATCTGGACATGAACCTCAGACGGATGAAGCCGAAAGCTAGCGTTCCTAAGGGAATAATTGGTCAGCAGATTGTCGTTGTACTGAAATCATTTTTCAAGCATTCCGAGATGGTTTTTCCCGTACTACGAACCACACGCCTCGGCGTGTATAATCATAATATGACGACCCAAGGAAAGGAACCTTTAACGAAACTATTTTCCTTGGAAAATGTTTCTTACATACGTAATATAACATACATCCCGAACTCAAATTTTTTGTTTGTTTGAGCACTACGACTAGGTTGCCTGGCTTCCGGAAGTCCTACATATCCGGAAACACTTCACCATTATTGGTCGGGAGGTTAAAGCCAAAAGTCTGCGAGGACAAAATCATTTCACATGTTTGGATCAAATCATAGGTTTATCATAAATGTGCATTGATACATTTAGCTCAAAACCCATCCCTTCTCTATGCCGTCTATAAGGTTGTCTAATCTATAGTCTTCCTGCGAATATTTCGCAGCAAGCATTACTTGATCATAGACAAAATTTAACGGGATTTCCTTCTCATCTGGTCCCTGTGGCCCTACTTGTGCCATATGACTTGGATCTAGTTTCGAGAAGCGTGTCTTCACTATGGCCCAGGCTTCTCATGCGCCTTCACGGCAGGAAGACGTCTTCCATAGCTCGAACCGGCACCGAGCACCTTTGGACAGGTTTGCCAGGGCTTCCATACTTTCTGGAGGGGTATCAGATGTCCATAACGCCTTCACCATACTCCTCATAGCCTTCCGGGCACGAGCATGCACGACGGATAACTCCTTTAGCACGTTGCCTTGAAACCCGGACACTTTCTCCTCTGGTCGACCAGTTAACAGACCTGCCGCAACAAATTCATGATATTCCGCATGATGGATTAGACGTTAAGTACCTATGGTGGTTCTAAACATGAGGGGAAGACATACCGAACATGCCGCCCTTCAGCTTTTAATTTTCGTTCCGAGCGGCTGATAGCTGAGCCTTCAAGCTCTCTATCTCTTCGGATTGTTTGTCCTTTTCCTCCTCAAAATTTCTCTCCCTAGATGCACCCTTTGCGGTCTCTTTCAAAGCATAGTGTCTGGTTTGCGTTCAGCTCCTGAGCCAGCATAGTGTTCTTTTCTTGCAAAACCTGCACAAATTATCGATCCTTAAATCGGTGTGCTTCACCGTTTCAAGTCTCGGGGGCTACTGGCATACGACCATACAGAATTGTGTCAAACTTTATGTGTATTTTCTTTAAGAACAACTGTATAACTCCGACAAGGCCGTCTCGAGCTGCTCGGATATAAGCATCTATCGAACTCAGTGCGGTGAGTTCTTGTTCAGACAAGGCCGGAGCATGCATAGGTTCCTTCAAGCGACGGTGGTTCATCACGCTCTCCACTTCGGAATTCGTGACCGACACATCATCTGAATCCTCTTGAGGAGACAGAACGGGCGTGCCATTTGCTCGCGTTCTAGCCGACGAGTCCGGCGACGGATTAGCGGGCATTTGACTAATTTGGCGTTTTCCCACCATTTGATGTGTACTCCTCTAATAAATAAAGAAAAGAGGGGAGAATTTTAACAATCCAGACTTATGCCTAGGCATGCATTAAGTGTACATACCTCTTGGAAGACTGTGAGGTCTCTGTAGCACTCTCGGTCCCTTTTCGTTTTGAACGACGGCTTTGCGTGGGGGCCGCCCTCGAGGAGTTACGGTCCCTGGAGTGCCGATCCTGTTAAATTCCAGATTAGTACAACAGGAAAGGATATAAATGAGGATCTCTTCCTAGGAAGCCTCTGGTTACTCACAATGTAGAATGGGTAAAGGCGAGGGTAGTCGGTGATGATGGCCACTTCCGAACCGTCAAGGCTCGCCTGATAGATACCCCATCGTCAAATTCTATATATATATATATATATATATATATATATATATATATATATATATATATATATCCGGATCCTCGCAAAAGCCAGGATCTTTGTCGCGATTATGATCCTCCGGCTGAGGAGCAGGGCAGTGGACATCCTCGATCATCCTCCTCCATGACTAGTTGGTGGTAACAAAAAGTACATTCGATTAGTGTGTGCAAATGCAGTAAAATAAGCACAGACGAATCGAGATCTTACCCATTCGATAGGGGTATACATGGAATAGGCCTCCCGACAGTTTAACCGGAGAAAATCTTCCTTTTCACCCTTATACAGATCGGCCAAAATGGAGGCCAGTTCGGCTAGGGTATCCGGACCCTGCCATCTGTAACGGGACGCGTCGTCTTCTCTGTTGTAAAGTCATAAATGACTTACTCTGCATTGAAGAGACTGCACACACCTCTTTATTGCGATCGCTATGACTTCAACTATTGAGAGTTCGGAGTGGGCCAGCAACCTGACCTTGCTGACCAGCCTCTGTATCTCTGCACTGTCCTCTTCTTTGGGACTTCGGGGATGCCAGTTGAGGCGCTTCTTTAGAGGAGTGCTGGAAAATTCGAGAAGACCGCGCCTGACTTGATCCGGCAGCGGAATATCATCCACATAGAACCATTCCGAAGACCACTGTGGGTATACCTCTTTAGGTGTTCCTACGAGGTATCCAGACCCAGCTATACGCCATACTTCGGCACCGCCCACCTAAAATATAGAACCTCCTCTGTGGTGGGGAACGAGACAGAAGAACTTCCTCCATAATTCAAAATGGGCCTCAATACCCAAAAATAGCTCGCAGTGGGCGACAAAGCCTGAGATGTGCAGAATCGAACCTGGGGTGAGATTGTGTAGTTGGATGCCATAAAATTCCAATAACCCCCTAAGAAAGGGATGGATTGGAAATCCTAGGCCCCGTAACAGGAATGGGACGAAGCACACCATCTCCTCCTTATTAGGGTTGGGGAAATTATCAGCCATCACGTTGTTGCCTGCTGAATACAATCCCGCTCGAACGGAGACTAGATCCGCGGGGGGAAGTAGCCTTGTGTCTGGAGTCGGCTTAACTTAAGATGAGGCACGGAGCAACTCTGCCAATCGCCCTCTTGAGGGCCATGGGGGTGCGAAGAAGAGCCTGGGGCGCTGGCCATGATGGAAGGCTTTGCTCGTGGCTAGACTTGGCGATTTTCTTTCTGCGTGATGTGAGATGCCACTTGGAGATCTGTATCTCCTTATATAGAAGCCATCCGAGCATGGTAAAGGACTTATTTGCAAAAAAAGCATGGACCGTTCATATTCACTCAGCGTGCGGAAATCGAAGTGTCGACAGTGGGGAATCGTAAAAGGCGTCAAGATTATCACCAGATTGTCATCGGTCCAGATTATAGTGAAGAACCCGCCTTGCAAAGCCGAAGACATGAGCAGAATACTACGTCGTCATTGAAGGCAAGTTCGGCTACTGAGGGAATCCTCGATATGGGGTCCTCGGGCGTCCGGACTGTGTATCATGGGCCGGACTGATGGGCCATGAAGATAAAAGATAGAAGGCCTTCCCCCGTGTCCGATTGGGACTCTCCTTTGTGTGGATCGCAAGCTTGACGTCCGGATGTGTAGTTTCCTTTCTCTGTAAACCGACTTTGTATAACCCTAGGCCCTTCCGGTGTCTATATAAATCGTAGGGTTTAGTCCATAGAGGCTATCACAAATCATATAGGCTAGACATCTAGGGTTTAGCCATTATGATCTCGAGGTAGACCGACTCTTGTAACCCCCATACTCATCAAAGTCAATCAAGCAGGAAGTAGGGTATTACCTCCATCAAGAGGGCCTGAACCTGGGTAAACATCTTGTCCCCTTTGTCTCCTATTACCTTTGATCCTCAGACGCATAGTTCGGGACCCCCTACCCGACATCAGCCGGTTTTGACACCGACATTGGTGCTTTCACTGAGAGTTCCACTGTGTCGTCGACGGCGGGATCGATGGCTCGCCTCATCATTAAAGACAACATTACCTCTGGAGGGGCCCTAGCTCCGGGATAGGTCCTCCAGCTTGGCGGTTGAGGGAGTCCTGGATTACGGGGTCCCCGGGTGTCCGGGCTATGTGACGTGGGCCGGACTGATGGGCCGTGAAGAATACAAGACGAAAGGCTTTCCCCCGTGACCGTATGGGACTCCCCTTTGCATGGAAGGCAAGCTTGGCATTCGGATATGAAGATTCCTTTCTCTATAAACCGACTCTGTGTAACCCTAGCGCTCTTCGGTGTCTATATAAACCGGAGGGTTTAGTCCGTAGAGGCAATCATAATCATATAGGCTAGACATCTAGGGTTTAGCCATTACGATCTCGAGGTAGATCAACTCTTGTAACCCCTATACTCATCAAAATCAATCAAGCAGGAAGTAGGGTATTACCTCCGTTAAGAGGGCCTGAACTTGGGTAAACATCGTGTCCTTGCCTCCTATTACCTTTGACCCTCAGACGCACAGTTTGGGACCCTCTACCCGAGATCTGCCGGTTTTGACACCGACATTGGTGCTTTCATTGAGAGTTCCAATGTGCCATCGTCGAAAGGCTCGATGGCCCCATCGATCATCTACAACAATGATGCTATGAAGGAGACTTTTCTCCTCGGCCAAATCTTTGTATTCGGCGGCTTCGCACTACGGGCCAATTCGCTTGGCCACCTAGAGAAGATCGACAGCTACGCCCCTAGTCATCAGATCAGTTTTGGAAATTTGAACTATGTCGCTGACATCCGAGGAGACTTGATTTTCCAAGGGTTCGCGGCCCCAACCATCGCTCTGGCCTTAGATCCAGAGCACGTCACCTGGTCCGAAGACAGGAGTTTAGAGCCCGCCGGACTCTTTGCAGCCATGGAGCTCGATTCTGGAGAACCGCAGGGGATAGCACCACCGGCAGGCCCGGAGTTACGTCAGGCTCCCTCTAGCTCCGAACCCTCGAAGTCCATGTCATGTGAACTCGGCCAGGGAACTTCTGTCCAGCCCAACTCCAAGGACCCTCGCTTCCCCGTCCAAACCTCGCTCTTAGACGAGGCTTTGGACTTAATGCGATTCCTCGCTATCACAGAGGAATATCTTCCGAATAGCGCCCATCCCGGACTAGGGGCTGAGGCAGGCAATTTCGCTTCCCACCCACCACCCACTTCATAGCCACTGTCGAGGATTTAACCGACATGCTCGATTATGCCTCTGAAGACGTCGGCACTATGGACGACGATTGCAGAGAAGATCACGCCCAAAACCCACCGTTCACTGGACGCTGGACGACCACTTCCTCATATGACGTGTACATGGTGGATACACCCAAAGAAGGGGACGGCGATGACAAGAAGGATCCAGTCGAGGATGAACCTCCTAAGATGCCACCAAAGCGTTGATGTCAGCGGCGCCGCTCTAAATCGCGTCGCGGAAAAGATAGCAATACCGGAACCAGAGACAATAATACTCCGGAGAACGCCGAAGCCCAAGAAGCCCCCATCGAACCAACATCCGAGCAGGATGATCGGCAGGACGGGCAAGTTGACCCTGACGAGCCAGTAGGGAACAAGGACTCGGAAGATAGCAACTATCTCCAACTCTCCGAGGACGACGCGAGCCTCGGCGACGAAGATTTCATCGTGCCAGAGGAGCCCCTTGAACAAGAGCTCTTTAAGCGCTGGCTAATAGCCACTGCAAGAAGCCTGAAAAAGAAGCAGCAGCAGCTTCAAACTGATCAAGATCTGCTCAATGACAAATGGACTAATGTCCTGGCAGTCGAGGAATACAGCCTCGAACGCCCAACTAAGAGTTACCCAAAGCGCAAGCCGCTACCCCAATTCGACGATGAGGCGCTAGAGCCCATACCGCCAATGCGTGATGCTGTTGACAGACCGAACCGACCACCACGTGGCCGGGACAGGGCGGCAACTCAAGCCGAGCACCAGCCCGCACCACCTCGCCGCAGAGGTAGAGAAACAGCGGCAGAATGCACCTATGACCTACGACAGGACCTAGACAATAGAGCCGGTCAGACTAGATCAATCTATGGATCAAGGGGGCGTGCCCCAGCACGAGAAGACAGCCATCAGGCTCGGCGCAACAATCACAACCTCACCCGGGCAGAAAACCGCATACGGACCTCATTCGAACTACCTCGAGACGTTGCCCGATACAGAGGCGTCACACACTCCCTATGCTTCATCCCTGAGGAAATGGAGCACCAGTTCCTAGAAGGGTTTAAACCCGTGAACATCGAATCATACGATGGTACGACAGATCCTGCAGTCTGGATTGAAGATTTTCTTCTCCACATTCACATGGCTCACGACGATGATCTACATGCCATCAAATATCTCCCCCTAAAACTTAAGGGACCGGCACGGCGCTGGCTAAACCGCCTGCCAGAAAACTCCATCGGCAGCTGGGAGGATTTGGAAGATGCCTTTAGGGACAACTTCCAAGGTACCTATGTACGGCCCCCAGACGCCGATGACCTCAGTCACATAGTCCAGCAACCCGGAGAGTCAGCCCGGAAACTCTGGACCAAGTTCTTAATTACAAAGAATCAAATTGTAGACTGTCGAGACACCGAAGCCCTCGCAGCCTTTAAACACAGCGTCCGGGACGAATGGCTCGCCAGACACCTCGGCCAAGAAAAGCTAAAGTCCATGGCCGCCCTTACCGCACTCATGACGCGGGAGAAGACAGCTGGCTAGCCCATAGAAGCAATAGCACCAGCGAACCTGGCTCCTCCGGAGCCAGGAACGGCGATGGCAACCCACAACGCAACAAGCACAATTGTCGAATCAATAATGACGGTACCAAAGATACGGCGGTCAATGCCGGATTCAGTGGCCCTAAACCCGGCCAACGAAAGAAGCCGTTCAAAGGAAATAGAGATGGTCTATCCAGTTTGAACAGAATACTCAATCGGCCTTGCCAGATTCATGGCACCCCTGATAAGCCTGCCAACCATACCAACAGAAACTGTTGGGTTTTCAAACAGGCCGGCAAACTCAATGCCGGACACAAGCGGAAAGGGCCGGCCAGCGAGGATGATGACGAAGAGCCCCATCAACCGAACACAGGGGGACAGAAGAAATTTCCCCCCGAGGTAAAAATAGTAAATATGATATATCTCACACATATCCCTAAGAGGGAGCACAAGCGCGCATTACGGGACGTCTACGCCATAGAGCCGGTCGTCCCAAAATTCAACACCTGGTCGGCTTGCCCGATCACCTTCAATCGAAAGTACCACCCAACTAGTATCTGTCATGGAGGTTTGGCAGCTCTAGACCTTGATCCAATCATCGACAGATTCCACCTCACGTGAGTCCTCATGGACGGTGGCAGCAGTCTCAACCTACTTTACCAAGACACTGTCCGCAAAATGGGCATTGATCCATCAAGAATCAAGCCCACTAAAACAACCTTTAAAGGAGTAATACCTGGTGTAGAGGCCCGCTGCACGGGCTCAATCACATTGGAGGTCGTCTTCGGTTCGCCGGACAACTTCCGAAGCGAATACTTGATCTTCGACATCATCCCTTTCCGCAGTGGCTACCATGCACTGCTCAGACGAGCCGCATTCGCTCGCTTCAATGCGGTCCAGCACTACACCTATCTAAAGCTCAAGATGCCCAGTCAACGTGGCGTAATTACAACCAACGGAAACATGGAATGCTCCCTCCATACTAAGGAGCATGCCGCGGCCATCGCGGCCGAAGTACAAACCGGCCCTGTCAAGCCGCACACCTCATCGGCTATTAAGCCACCGGGCTCTATTACACTAGGCCGGCCAATTCCGCATGCTGACAGCTAGGCAATTCCAGAGCTGGATTAGTAGTTTCGCCTCCGTCGATCGCCATGTACATCCACGAAATACGTACCACGCGTGCATAATTATGCACTCAAAATACCTTGGGCATCAGCAGAGGCACAATACGGGCAGGCCTATAGACGGTTCAACCCTATATGACCCTCCCCTTTTCTTTAATTATTTTTTCTCTTTTATCACAGGTGAGTAAAAACCTATTCACCCCACGGACTTGCAACGTCTCTCTCTCCGAGCCGATTCCGTACAAATAGTCGAAGACCATTCCTCTCAAGGAATCTGTCTCCCTAAGGCGAAAGCGCCGCAAACGTGCGGCGGGAGGTCCAAGGAATTTTGTAGACCAAAACTTTATTCAAGAACATGTATGAGCTTTCCTGTTAGACCCTCGGCATGTAAAATGGCCTTGGTGATTATGGTACCCTCTGCAAGAGTACGTGTTGACGTATCAATCAGATTCCAGTGAACACAATTTTTTATTCGGTATCGCCTTTATTCATAGACTGTGTTCCGTCTTTTCAGTTGTCTCACGCACACACCTCAGCACAAATTGCCAGGGGCTCTATATGGCAACATAGGTGTTGCCAAACAAAAGTCCGAACAACTTTACATCACAATTCGGCGTCCCGAGCTTGGCACTATATGCACCGGCTCCGAATCATGTCTTTGGTCAATAGTTGGGTTGCCCGGCTCTTGTGTTTGCTACCTTATGTTCCGTCTGATCGGCTAGGGTAGTAAAGGGAGAACTACTGCGATTGTGTCTCTGGTTCGTCCGGTTAAACACCTCAGTAGAAAGCTGAAAACTGACTGTCATGATGCGGCGAGAGCTGGTCAGCCACTCGGGACTTATTAAAATCTTTTAGCGATTTTTTCCGTATTACACGAAGGACTGCTTTCCGGTCACATATGTAATGCATCCGCATTCGGATAGTCGCGTACATACCAGGGGCTATCTCGCAGACTCATCGTCAAACTCATATGGCTAACTGAGAGTGACAAAGCCTCATAGTCTGATTACCTGGTTCGCCGCACTGACACCTCCTTTCCGGAGCAAGACGTTGGATCAAGTGTGACCATGTGCTAATCTGAACACCCCCGTAGTATCTACGTGGGGGCTGAAGCCGACGACTGGAAAACTCTCAGGAATACAAAAACGGCCGCACAGGAGGATAGAACTTTCAGATAAAGTCACAAATATATTGCAAAGCCTTAATACATAATGAAAATGTCCAGGCAGTTCAGGTACATTCATTTGAACATAATGTCCTTTGAGCACTGACCCTCTATCAAGCGGTCGCCCTCTAGGACGTCGTCTAAGTAGCGCTCCGGTGTACGGTGGTCCTTGCCTCCAGGCGGGCCCTTAACTGTCACATCGGCGCCTTCATCTTCTCCCAATACATCTTGACGCGGGCGAAGGCCATCCGCGCACCTTCTATGCACACTGACCGCTTGACCGTGTCAATTTGCGGCACTGCATCGACAAGTCGCCGGACCAAGCCGAAATAGCTGCTCGGAATGGGTTCGGCCGGCCATAGCCGAACTATGACGTCCATCATGGCCGCTCCGGATATCTTATGCAGCTTGGCCCACTGCGCCATTTGGTCGTTCAGCAGCGCCGGGCGCTCCTGCGCCGCGAACTGAGTCCAGAACAGCTCCTCCGTCGCATGTCCTTCCTGAGCCTGCAAGAATTGCGCGGCATCAGCGATACTCTTTGGAAGATCCGCAAAAGCATGTGGAGAACTCCACAGTCGATTAAGCAAGGCATATCTTTGATCGCCAAACTTAGTCTGTAAAAGAAAGGGATTACCAGCCGCTGTCTGTCCGGCCTGCCGGATCTCCTCGCGAGCTGCTCTGGATTCGGACCTCGCGTCTTTGGCCTCCCGAAGGACTTTGTCGAGTTTGGTTGCCTTGGCTTTATTCTCCTTCTCGAGGGACTCACACTTGTGGGCGGCGTCCTTGAGCTCTCGCTCTACGATGAATATCCGCTCCTCGCACTGGCGCCGGGTGGCCTGTTCGGCCTTCAAATCCGCAACCGCTTTATCAGCGGCCGCATTGCTCACCCTGGCCTGTTCCTTGGCCCGAGAAAGTTCACCCCTGAGGGTCTCAACCTCGGCAGCGCCATATGCAATTATGCAAATAACTGCGTCTGAGTTTCAACCTGGTGTTCGCGCATTCATATAGGCACAAAAGGGATGTTCGAAGCATACCTTGCGCCTCGTCGAGCCGCTTGTTAATAAGGACAATGTCCTCATCAGCCAGCTTTAGTTTCTGCTTTAGTTCAGAAACCTCCGCGGCCTGGGCGGTTGCCGCTAACATTGAAGCCTGTTTTCCAATAAAGTATGTTATTTCCCGCAGATATCTATAGATCCTCTGTTCGCCCTTGTTCATGGGCCGACCAGAGTCTCAGGGGCTACTATCTATATACAGGCGTATTGTTCATATGGAAAGCGGCTAAAGACATTACATCGCATACCTCGAAGCCTGTTAGTAGGCTCGTGAAGGCTTCATTTAGCCCACTTTTGGCGGACTGAATCTTCTCAACCACCATACCCATCAAGGTACGGTGCTCCTCCAAGACGGACGCACTCTGCAGTACGTCAACCAGGGTGTTCGGCGCCCCTGGATTCATGGAGGTCGCCGTAGTATTAGGCGCTCCCCCTCTCTTTAAGGGGGTCGCTCACTCGACTCCGGATCTGTCTCCGGAGTGGTATTCGGCTGGGGGCCAAACTTCCCAGGGCCCCCATTGCTGGTCTTCACGGGGGCTGCACCCCCTATGCCCTCGACGGCTGAGGTATTCCCCTCAGGTACCGTGTTGATGGACCCCTGTATCTCTCGGCGATCTAGAGAAGTCCTCTAGGATGACACCTCGATGTCGTCCGCCCTTGGGGGCGAGGAAGCTTGTGGTGGCGTCTCACTCTCCATCATCTCCGACGGTAGATCCCCCGATGACGACGATACTTGAGGAGATCACGGGCCGGACTGAAACACGTAATTTAACATTATTCTCTCAATTCGCAAAGGATTGAAAGTATGTAAAGCATCCCTAGGTACTTACGTGCGGCAGTAGGCTTGGTCCGAGGGCGGTGCTTGGGGATTGCTTCAGCGTCCGAATCCAAGTCATCTGAAAGGGATATTCTTCTCCTCTTGGACGCTCCCTCCTTCGGATCTGCGGAGGCCGCCCTCTTTTTCCCTTTAGGAGGAGGGTTCTCTTCTTCCTCCTTCCCTTCCTCCTCGTCTTCGTCTTCCTCGGGGGAGGAAGGAGCCTCGGTCCCTCTGGACGTAGCGCCTGAAGTACCTTCGTGGTGGAGGCCATCTCCGGCCTCCTTGCCCTTCTTCTTGTATTTCTTTGTCGGCGCCTGGTAGGGCGCCGTGACCAGCATCCTCATTAACAGAGGATCGGCTGAGTCTTCGGGGAGTGGAGGCGGACATCTGATCTGTTTCGCTTTCTTTATCCAGCCATGTTCAAGAGGCGGAATTTTCTAGTACCCCTCCCTAAAGATTGAAGAACTAGGTAATGTTCGGAAATTTAACACTTACTGGGGAGGCCAGATTGTTGCAGTCGAGGCCGGTGTCGTCAGACGTCCGTGGCCACGTCTTCTGATTCTTGAAGAACAGGTTCCAAATCCCTTTGTGCGTCGTGCCAAAGAATCGCTGCAGGGTCCGTGGCCCTTCCTCATTGAACTCCCACATGTTGAGAGGCCGTCGTTGGCAGGGAAGAGCTCGGCGGATAAGCATTAGCTGGACCACGTCGGCAAGGGTGATGTCCTTTTCTATCATACTCTTGATGCGCTTTTGCAGCATCAACACCTCGTCAGAGGATCCCAAGTCTAGACCTTTGTTGGTCCAAGATGCGAGCCGCAGCGGGGGACCGGATCTGAAAGTAGGAGCGGCCGCCCACTTGGCACCGCGGGGTTCGTTGATGTAGAACCACTCCTGCTGACATACCTTTAAAGTATCCACAAATGTCCCTTTGGTCCAGGTAACACGGCGGAGCTTGCTCACCATAGCGCCTCCGCACTCGGCATGTTGACCGTCGACCACCTTTGGCTTCACATTGAAGACCTTGAGCCACAGGCCGAAGTGTGGGGGGACGTGGAGGAATGCCTCACACATGACGATGAACGCCGAGATGTGAAGGAAGGAATTCGGGGCCAGATCATGGAAATCCAGCCCATAGTAGAACATGAGACCTCAGACGAAGGGATGGAGGGAAAACCTGAGTCCCCAGAGGAAGTGGGGAATAAATACCACTCTTTCACCAGGCTTTGGGGTAGGGATGACCTGCCCCGGGGTAGGAAGCCTGTGGGTAATCTCCTCTATCATGTACCTTGCTTCCTGTAGATCCTTGATATCCTTCTCCGTTATGGAGGAGGCCATCCACTTGCCTTGGGAAACGGATCTAGCCATGGCTGGAGGAGTGGGGTGAAGGGAAAGATTGGGATTGGGGTGCTGGAGCTCGAGGATGTAGAGGCAGGAAGGGAGGAAGGTGCGGGGAAGAGGGATAGATCCTTATCCTTTTATAAAGGCAGTGAATGTCAAGCGCCTCCCCCCCCCGGCCTTAAAATTTGCCTACTCCCAAGGGGTCATGCGGATGGCACAGTTGGATTACCCAAGTCCTCATTTATGAGAATCCCGCAATAAGGGGGCCCGATCTCTGCTTTGACAGGACATGTCACCGAAGGTTGCAGCTTGAAACATGAAGCGAGAGGCCAAAAAGCAATTCGAAATAATGGAACGGTCAGACGTAACGCCTTGCCAGTAAAACTGTTAGTAAATACATATCGTGTTCTTTGATTTAGTATTATGCCCATGTGATAGTGGGTTGTAACTGTAAAACAGAGCCGGATATAGTTCTTTTGATCAACTACTTTGGAGTATTCGGAGGAGGAACCCACCTTGAAATGCCGAAGACAATCTGTGCGCCGGACACATCATCATTGAAGCCTGGTTCAGGGGCTACTGAGGGAGTCCTGGATTAGGGGGTCCACGGGTGTCCGGGCTATGTGACGTGGGTCGGACTGATGGGCCGTGAAGAATACAAGATGGAAGGCTTTCCCCCGTGACCGGATGGGACTCCACTTTGTGTGGAATGCAAGCTTGGCGTTCGGATATGAAGATTCCTTTCTCTGTAAACCGACTCTATGTAACCCTAGCCCCCTCCGGTGTCTATATAAACTAGAGGGTTTAGTCCGTAGAGGCAATCATAATCATACATGCTAGACATCTAGGGTTTAGCCATTACGATCTCGAGGTAGATCAACTCTTGTAACCCCTATACTCATCAAAGTCAATCAAGCAGGAAGTAGGGTATTACCTCCGTTAAGAGGGCCCGAACCTAGGTAAACATCGTGTCCCTGCCTCCTGTTACCTTCAACCCTCAGACGCATAGTTCGGGACCCCCTACCCAAGATCTGCCGGTTTTGACACCGCCAGCGGTTTCACCATAGGCGCCCGCACGGCCGTTAAGCCAAAGGCAGCCCTCGAGATCGCTAAACATCGTTTTTGCATCAGCCTCGAACACCTTGAAAAGATGGATCCGACAAATGTCTCGTCCTTAAACGAGCTACTAGATTGCGTCGCTGCCCTGGGAGTTGCAACAGACCATGATCGGATTGGGCTTAAACCCGATTAGAGGGAAATCAGGTCCCCGCCGATCACCCATTTGGTAGCGGTCGTGGAGGAACAAGCCAAGAATACTTCTCCCCCTAAGTTAAGAACGAGCTGTGTTCGGATTTCCGAGTCCTGCGAGCCGGATACCCGTCTTCGGGAAGAGACCTCATGTCCTCCGAACACAGAACCAGGCGTTGAGCCCAAAGGCCTCCAGGACACTCCGGATCCTGGGTCGGTGATCTCGCAAATTCTTCAAATTGCGGATACAGTAGTGGATCAGGGTTTGGATTTTCACCCGCCCACCCACCACAAGCAATATTCCCCAAGTAATTTAGGTCCTCCAGACATATGCGACCTAATGTATATACGGCAGCAACCTGAGGAAACGGTCCATGACTTTTGGGCCAGATTCCTCCTTGTTAAAAACAAGATCAAAGATTGCTGCGATGACGACACGGTTTCAGTATTCTGTCGCAACCGTACGGACAAGGGAATCCTTAACGCCCTCAACCTCCACCGCATAATGCACTTTCCAGATCTCGCACACATCGTACAGAAGTACTGTGCAATGGAAAGCGCATAGAAGGCCCAGACAGCCTGGTGGGACCTGCTTGCCCTCAAGCAGCCCACCGGATGGAAAAAAAGGTCGCACCCTTACGGGGCACCTGATCACCATCTCATGGACAAAAAAATCAAGCCCTTCGCGGGACGTAGAACTGTCCTTGATGACCTACTTGACAACCCTATCAGATGCATACGGCGCTGAATACCGAATCAACACATAGCCTTCGGGCATGTTCGGTACTCCAGCAAGTAGCGAAAAGCGGCGACGCCATCCTCACCAACATTACCCTAGAGAGGCACTCTGCGGAGGACTCCGATCTCAACGTTTTTACGATCTTCGAGACCTTTCCTTCCAACAACTGGCGCAAAAGGGCATTACGCGACCTTGCCGATGTCAACCAGGTAGCCACGATAAATCCTTGGAATGACATGGCGATAGCTTTCACCGCCGATGACGAGCCAAGGGCGAGATCATTCCGAGCACCAGCCGCCTTGGTCTTAAACCTAATAGTGGATGGCTTTCGGCTCACCAAAGTGCTCATGGACAGCGGCAGCGCATTGAACCTCATCTACGAAGATACGCTCCAAAAAATGCAGATGGACAAAAGCCGCATTGAGCAAAGCGACACCACTTTCCGAGGCATCATCCCCAACCGAGAAGCAGGATGCTCGGGAAAAATTAAACTTGATGTAGTATTCGGCACGCCGGAGAACTACAGGTCCAAAGAGTTACTCTTCCAAGTGGCACCTTTCAACAGCGGATATCACGCCTTGTTGGGACGAGACGCTTTCACACGCTTCCAAGCAATACCCCACTATGGGTACATGAAGCTCAAAATGCTAGTGCCCAACGGAATCATCACCATTACAAGTGATCCGGATATAGCACTCCGCGCCGAAAACAAAACCGCATCCCTGGCCCTTGAGGCACTATCCGAGGCCCTCGCGGCTGAGGAATTAACCACTCTGCGGACAACGGTGGATAAGGATGATGTAATCCTCGATAAGAGATCCAAGTCCACCTCTTTCAAACCAGCAGACGAAATAGTTAAATTTCAAGTGCACTCGACGGATCCTGACAAGACAGACTCCATCGGAGCACAACTGGATCCGGCAGTCGACGTCGCTTTGCGAGCATTCTTGTGCGAAAACTGGGACATCTTTGCTTGGCATCCTTTGGACATGCCAGGAATCCCGCGCAGACTAGCCGAACACAGCCTCAACATAATAAAGGGGTTCAAACCAATCAAGCAAACGCTGCAACAATTCTCCGAACCCAAACGACAAGCCATGGGGGAGGAGCTTGCCAAGCTACTTGAAGCCTGGTTCATTAGAGAAATCAAACACCCGGATTGGGTGGCAAACCTGGTCAAGGTACCAAAGAAGGACAAATCCTGGCGCCTTTGTGTTGATTTTCAAGGCCTCAATAAGGCTTGCCCTAAGGACCCCTTCCAACTACCTCGCATCGACCAAATCATTGACGCAACCGTAGGTCACGGCTCATTGTGTTTCCTCGACGCATACTCCGGATATCATCAAATCAAGATGAAGGAGTCCGACCAAGCTGCTACAACATTCATTACCCCTATGGGGCTTTCTGCTTCAACACTATGCCTTTTGGGCTCAAAAATGCCGGTGCCACTTACCAACGCATGATTCAAACATGTCTGGAAAAACAAATTGGCAAGACGGTGGAAGCCTACGTAGACGATGTCATCATCAAGACTAAACATGTCGAATCATTGGTGGACGATCTACGACTCACATTTGACAACCTCCGGACAAACGATATCCGACTCAATCCGGACAAATGTGTCTTCGGCGTCCCAGCCAGAAAACTGCTCGGGTTCATCGTGTCCAATAGAGGAATTGAAGCAAACCCAGCAAAAATCCGATCCTTGTCACAATTGGCGACGGCAACAGACTTAAAGCAAGTCCAAAAACTAGCGGGGTGTGTGGCAGCATTGAGCCATTTCATCTCCAGACTAGGAGAAAAGGCACTGCCACTTTACCGCCTGCTCCGACGCACCGACCACTTTGAGTGGACGGATGCGGCAACAGCTGGAATGGAAGAAATAAAAACTTTGTTAGCAAGTAACCCAATCCTTGCCGCACCAAATGTCAGCGAGCCTATGTTGCTCTACATATCGGCAACTCACCAGGTGGTGAGCGCTGTGCTCCTCGTCGAATGAGAGGAAGAGGGACACAAATTCCTACTCCAAAAACCAGTGTACTATGTATCGGCGGTCCTTACACCATGCAAATCCCGATACCCGCACTATCAAAAGATAGCCTATGCAGTCTTCATGGCATCTCGGAAGCAATGACACTACTTTCAAGACTGCTCGATCAGAGTGGCTTTCGAAGTTCCACTCAACGACATCATAAAAAATCGAGATGCCACCGGCCGCATTGCCAAATGGGCTATCAAACTCTTACCATTTGAAATAAAATACAAGCCACGCTGAGCTATTAAATCTCAGGTGTTGGCTGACTTCGTTGACGAATGGACAGAAGCTGAACTCCCTAAAGAGTACATCACATACTCCAACTGGGTGATGTACTTCGACGGCTCTAAAATGTTAGCTAGATTGGGAGCTGGTGCCATCCTAACATCCCCTACAGGGGACACAGTCCGTTATGTATTATAAATGTTGTATACGGACTCCAATAATGCGGCCGAATATGAAGCACTACTGCATGGACTTCGGATGGCCGTTTCTATGGGCATACAATGCCTGAGGTGCGTGGGGATTCAAACCTCGTGATATCTCAAATCAATGGAGAATTCGACGCAAAGGACCCAAACATGGCGGCCTACCACAATGTCGTACTCAAAATATCACCTCCGTTTGAGGGGCTTGAATTTCACCATGTGGCTCGAGACAGTAATCAGGCTGTGGGCATCCTTACTCGAATGGGCGCTAAACACGTCCCCGTCCCGCCTAACACCTTTGGTGAAAGGCTTTTTAAGCCATCCGTGGTATGGCAGGACGAGAGCGGAAATACCAGTCCGGCGCCGATCACACCCCCCGGAGGCCGAACACGATTCCGATATCATCGGGGACTTGGGCACTGAATCAATGCCTTCCGCCCATGTAATCATGGCGGTTATTGCTCCATGGACCGAACCCTTCTTAGCCTACCTCAATAGGCAGGAGCTCCATGATGACCAGCACGAGGCCCGTGGCATAGTTCGACGCTCCAAAGCCTACAAAGTTCACGAAGAAGAGCTCTACAAGAAGAGCACTACTGGAGTCCTTCAAAGATGTATCTTTGAAGAGGAGGGGCGGCAACTCCTGGCTGAAATACACGCTGGCCTCGGCGGCCATCACGCCGCAGTTCGGGCCCTTTTAAGCAAAGCCTTCCGTACAGGCTTCTTCTGGCCCACGGCCCAAGCAGATGCATAGGCCCTTGTACAGCACTGTGTCGGATGCCAGCTCTTTGCCAATCAAAGCCATATGCCGCCCACTGCCCTAAGAACTATACCCATTACCTGGCCTTTTGCAGTCTGGGGGCTAGATATTGTCGGACCCCTTAAAGGAGGAAGCCATAAGAAGAAATACCTACTGGTCATGGTGGATAAATTCACTAAATGGATAGAGACCAAACCAGTAAAAATAGCTGGAGCCGGACCAGTGATAGATTTCATATCGGGCGTCGTACACCGTTATGGTGTCCCACACAGCATTATCACTGACAACGGCTCTAATTTCACAGCCGATGAGGTAAAAAAATGGTGTGGTAACCTCGGCATCAAACTCGACTACGCCTCCGTATATCATCCGCAAACAAACGGTCAAGTCGAGCGGGCCAATGGCCTGATAATGAGCGGCATCAAACCCAGACTAGTGCGATCCCTAAAGGAGTCGGATAAACACTAGGTCAAGGAACTCGATTCCATACTCCAGGGTTTGCGGACCACGCCCAACCGCACGACCGGATATACACCATTCTTCATGGTGTACGGCGCAGAGGCTATCTTATCCTGCGACATTATTCATGATTCACCTCGAGTGCACATGTATGAAGAGAGAGAAGCCGAGCTCGATCGGCAGGACGACTTAGATGCCTGGAAGAGGAGCGCGATGTCGCCAAAGCCCGTTCCGCATTCTATCAACAACAAGCTCAAAGATACCAAAGCAGAGAAGTGCGGCAAAGACTTATAACGTCGGTGAGCTCATTTTACGCCTCCCAGAGAAGAAAAAGGACAATCTTAAACCAAAATGGGAAGGTCCCTTCATTATAGATGAAGTTCTGACGGGAGGAGCCTACCGCCTTCGCAATGCATCGGATAATCGCTTAGAACCCGCTGCTCAGCTCCGAATATTCTACGCATAAGTATGTCCATACTTCTTATTCGTTCTTCTATCTCCTTTTTAAATTTTTTCCTTTTATCTATATATACGTTTCCCATGGTGTGTTCGGATAAGCCGAACAATCAAGGGGTACACATCCTTCAATATATACACTCTGCCACGACTGGGGGCTTCTGTAAACAGAAGCTTATTATTATATGAAGCCTAGAGCTCAAAATACATGTGTCGTTTGTGGATATATATCCTTTCTTGCCATTATATGCACCTCTATGACTTAAGTTTTTGCCAATCTGGGTTGCCTCGCTCCTGTGCTTGTGCCCTATGTTCCCGATTGTTCGGCTAGGGCATAAAGGGAGCACCTCTGCGATTGTTACAACCGGGTCATCTGGACATGTACCTCAGACAGATGAAGCCGAAAGCTAGCGTTCTTAAGGGAATAATTGGTCGGCAGATTGTCATTGTACTGCAATCATTTTTCAAGCATTCTAAGACGGGTTTTTCCCATACTACGAACCACACGCCTCGGCACGTATAATCATAATATGCCGACCCAAGGAAAGGAACCTTTAGCAGAACTATTTTCCTAGGAAGATGTTTCTTACATACGTAATATAACATACATCCTGAACTCAAATTTTTTGTCTGTTTGAGCACTATGACTGGGTTGCCTGGCTTCCGAAAGTCCTACATACCCGGAAACACTTCACCATTATTGGTTGGTGATGCGTCTCCGTCGTATCTATAATTTTTGATTGTTCCATGCCAATATTCTACCACTTTCATATACTTTTGGCAACTTTTTATACTATTTTTGGGACTAACATATTGATCCAGTGCCCAGTGCCAGTTCCTGTTTGTTGCATTTTTTTGTTTCGCAGAAAATCCATTTCAAACAGAGTCCAAATGGGATAAAAACTGACGGAGATTTTTTTTGGAATATTTATGAATTTTGGGAAGAAGAATCAACGCGAGACGATGCCCGAGGGGGCCACGAGGCAGGGGGCGCGCCCCAGGGGGTCAGGCGCGCCCTGGACCCTCGTGGCCACCCCGTAAGGCGGTTGGAGCCCTTCTTTTGCCGCAAGAAAGCTAATTTCCGGATAGAGATCGTGTCCAAAATTCAGCCCAATCGGAGTTACAGATCTCCGGTTATAAAAGAAACAGTGAAAGGGCAGAATCAGGAACGCAGAAACAGAGAGAGACAGAGAGACAGATCCAATCTCGGAGGGGCTCTCGCCCCTCCCATGCCATGGAGACCAAGGACCAGAGGGGAAACAATTCTCCCATCTAGGGAGAAGGTCAAGGAAGAAGAATAAGAAGGGGGCTCTCTCCCCCTCGCTTCCGGTGGCGCCGGAATGCCACCGGGGGCCATCATCATCACCGCGATCTACACCAACACCTCCATCATCTTCACCAACATCTCCATCACCTTCCCCCGTCTATCTACAGCGGTCCACTCTCCCGCAACCCGCTGTACCCTTTACTTGAACATGGTGCTTTATGCTTCATATTATTAACCAATGATGTGTTGCCATCCTATGATGTCTGAGTAGATTTTCGTTGTCCTATCGGTAATTGGTGAATTGCTATGATTGGTTTAATTTGCTTGTGGTTATGTTGCTGTCCTTTGGTGCCCATCATATGAGCGCGCGCGTGGATCACACCATAGGGTTAGTTGTATGTTGATAGGACTATGTATTGGAGGGCATGAGTGAGAGAAGCTTCAACCTAGCATAGAAATTGATGCATACGGGATTGAAGGGGGACCAATATATCTTAATGCTATTGTTGGGTTTTACCTTAATGAACGTTAGTAGTTGCGGATGCTTGCTAATAGTTCCAATCATAAGTGCATAGAATTCCATGTCAGGGATGACATGCTAGCAGTGGCCTCTCCCACATAAAACTTGCTATCGGTCTAGTAAAGTAGTCAATTGCTTAGGGACAATTTCGCAACTCCTACCACCACTTTTCCACACTCGCTATACTAACTTTATTGCTTCTTTATCTAATCAGCCCCTACTTTTTATTTACGTGCTCTTTATTATCTTGCAAACCTATCCAAAAACACCTACAAAGTACTTCTAGTTTCATACTTGTTCTAGGTAAAGCGAACGTTAAGCGTGCGTAGAGTTGTATCGGTGGTCGATAGAACTTGACGGAATATTTGTTCTACCTTTAGCTCCTCGTTGGGTTCGACACTTGTCGGTGTACAAAAATAGGGGCATGCTTTTGTACCCCTTTACCTGTGCACGGGCAGTCGGAGCCGTGCCCACGACCACACCAAGCAGAACAGGGGAGGTAAGCCAAGGTGAGACCGAAGCCCAAGACAATGAAAGCAACGCCAAGGCCAAGACCACAAAGAGCAGAGGAACGAAGCAGGTTCCCCCGACAAGACCCTTGTCGGGCGGCCTCAGTGGCCCCGGCAAGACCCTTGCCGAGACAGCTCGCCCCACACCAACAGAGCGAGCCACCCTTGAGCCCACGGCCCCCAACGCCGTCATCAACATGGGGCCAGGGCTCGGGAAGGCACCTCTGTGGTGGCATGCAGATCTTTGTGAAGACATATCCAAGATCAGATGAGGATCAGAAGACGACGATTCTCGGCAAGATCCCTGCCGAGGAAGGCCACCAGACCCTCGGAAAGGTCCTTGCCGGGGATGACAGCACACCATGGCAAGACCCTTGCCGGGCCACCCGGCAAAGCCCTCGCCAAGGACACCAGCGGGGCCACCGCCAAACTCGCACCGAACAAGCTTCCAGCACCGTTCACATTAAGCTGCCAGCCCAACCAGCTGGGCAGGCACCTGCGTGGCAACATGCAGCTCCCAGGCCAACTCATCGAGCACATGCGTGGCGGCATGCAGATCTTCGTGAAGGTTCCGCCATCGCGCCACCTCAGCTGCCTGACTGCCTACATGGCACCACGCACCTCACTGGCCAGGGCGCGTGTCAAGGCGAGGAGGAGTGGCGACGGACGGGAAGGGCCTCGCCCCCGTTCCCAATAAAGCAAGGGGACACCTAAGCTATGCATTAAATGCGTCTTGTCCTGTAATATGAGCGATAAGCTCAGGGCACTGTACGCCTTTCCACCTCCTGTGTGTCACTGTGGCAGCGCCTTTCAACTATAAAAGGAGGCCCATGGCATACTGGAGGGGGATTCGGCTCTTTCGAACCACGCGCTGACCACAGCTAGTTCGAGAGCTGAAGAACTCTCAGAAATACGCCCGCCAAAGCAGGACTAGGGTTTTACGCATCCTCGCGGCCCGAACCTGGGTAAACGATCCTTGTGCTGTCTACTAGCCCTGCTCTCCTCGCAACCCTGTGCCCCGGCAACCGTAGTAAGGATTCTTGTGATCCCATAGGTGTCGTTCCACACCGACATCTTTGGCGTTGAGGTGTTCTCCGGTGGGTGCGACGAGCAGCACACCGGCACCGGGGCCTTGCAGCGAGAAAGCCCCATCAAAGTACATGATCCAGTCGCGGTCTGCTTCCTTGTCGGGGAGAGTGGTCTCCTGGATTTCATCGTCTGGCGTCGAGGTCCATTCTGCGATGAACTCCGCCAAGACACTGCTGAGTACGAGGGATTGCTTGCCGGTCTCAGGATCGCGGCAGACCTCGGGGTTAAGAAGCTCATCGTCAGGGGTGACTCGCAGCTCATTGTCAGGCAGGTCAACAAGAATTATCAGAGCCCATTGATGGAAGCTTACGTAGATGAGGTGAGGAAGCTGGAGGAACGCTTTGACGGTATCCAGGCGGAGCACGTCCCCCGAGCGGAGAACGACATGGCCGATTACCTGTCAAAGCATGCCGCATTCAAGCTACCTGTGGAACTTGGTACCTTTTTGCTTCGGTTAACTCAACCATCCGTCAAACCATCAGCAGGGCAGAACAAGCGGAGGAAATCAGGTCCCGTCAAGTACTTTCCTACCGAGCCCCCTGGGGCTGCCGGCAAGGGTGCTGCCGCGGACGCTGAGCCTGCCCAAGAGCAACTGGCTTCGGCAGGGCGTCAAGCCCTGGCCGTAGAGACAGCCGCTCCCATGGCGGAAGAGATGCCTTTGGTCCTTGCCGTCGAGCCCCAGGCTCTGGCATGGGCGCAGCATCCGTCCAATTCTTCCAAACAGGGGAGCTTCCTAAGGAGCAGCAAGAAGCGGAGAAAGTAGCCCATCGGTCCGCCCTGTACCAGTTCGTCGATGACGTCCTATACCGGAGAAGGCCGAACGGTGTGAAACTCAAGTGCATCCCCCGGGAGGAAGGACTGGAGCTGTTGGCGGAGATACATGGAGGCATATGTGGCTCCCACATAGGGTCGAGGGCCCTTGCCGGGAAGGCATTCCGGCAAGGTTTCTTCTGACCCACCGCCCTCCAGGATGCGACAGCACTAGTAACCAAGTGTGAAGCGTGCCAGTTCCATTCAAAGAAGCTTCATCAACCAGCTCAAGCCCTTCAAACAATCCCTCTCTCCTGGCCATTCTCGGTCTGGGGGCTCGATATACTGGGCCCTTTCCCCCGCGCTGTCGGGGGCTTTGAGTACTTGTATGTTGCAATCAACAACTTCACGAAGTGGCCGGAGGTGGAAGCAGTGAGGAAGGTGACTGCTCAGTCAGCAGTCAAGTTCTTCAAAGGACTGGTTTGCCGTTTTGGCGTGCCAAACAGAGTCATCACCGACAACGGCACGCAGTTCACAAGCCACACCTTCATGCAGTACATCCAAGACCTCGGGAGCAAGGTCTGTTTTGCTTCCGTGGCACATCCACGGAGCAACGGCCAAGCCGAGAGGGCAAATGCTGAAGTATTGCGAGGCTTGAGAACGAAGACCTTTGAAAAGCTGCACAAGAGTGGAAGGCGCTGGATTGATGAGTTGCCGGCAGTTCTTTGGTCGATCAGGACGACGCCAAATCGAGCCACCGGCCAGACACCTTTTGCCCTGGTATACGGGGCAGAAGCAGTTCTCCCCACGGAACTCATATACGGGTCACCTCGAGTGCTCGCTTATGATGAGCTTGAGCAAGAGCCGTTGCGCCAAGATGACGCGATGCTACTTGAGGAAGATCGTCTTCGGGTGGCTGTGAGAGCGGCACGCTACCAGCAAGCCTTGCGCCGCTACCATAGCCGCAAGGTTCATGCCCGAAGCTTTGAGGAAGGCGACCTTGTTCTTCAGCGCGTTCAGTCGGCCAAGAATTCCAACAAGTTGACGCCGAAGTGGGAAGGCCCTTATCGGGTAATGCGAGTCACCAGGCCTGGCGCAGTCCGCCTGGAGACCGAGGATGCCGTCCCAGTGAGCAACTCCTCGAACATCGAGCATCTTCGCAAGTTTTACCCATAAGGCGTGGCTTGCCGGGCCTCCCGACAAGCCACCTTTTGTACAAGCTTTGCCGGCAAGGCATGTGACCCTTTGTACAAAGCCAGGCGCAGACCCTGAGCATAAACAAATGAAGCGCTGGCGCCCTAAGTCATAGCATGCATGCTAGGTCGAGTCTCTTCCTCGGTTAGGGTTGATAGTGCTCAGCAGCGACTAACCCCTAGCTTAGAGGTCGAGTGCGCGTCTATCTATTCCTCTTCTGTCCTCTTTTGGTTCGCAGGGCACATGAGCACTTCTGCCGAGCTACTTGGAAGAAAGGAAACGGACCGGCGTCCCGACCCCGGCAAACCAGAGTTGCCGGGGGCTACAAACACGAGGATCCAACCGCGGCAAGATAAGACTGTCGGGGGCTGCAGATCCAGATAAGTCTTTTTATCCCCTGTCATGCATTTCGAAACAGGACTGGGGCATGTGAAGCCTCGTTTTTATCTCTAGGCTGCCGTGCTCCCTTTTTCCCATACCTAAGGATTATTTCCTGGGTCCGGATTTGGTTGTAGCCACGGCGGCAAGGAGGTAGAACGAGGAGCCTGAAGCCCACTTCATCCCTGCCTCCGCCAAGAGCGTGAGAACGGTGGAATGGAGTGGGGGGAACCGCAAGGCTGTTGCCGGGCGAAAAACGTTTATCCTAAGCAATAACGAGGATTCGCTCCTTGTCGCGGGATTTACCCACGAACGAAAAGCCCGGCAAGCATCCCTTTTTCATTAAAAAACATCCCATACAGGTACAGTTCGTACGAAATGAAAAACATGGACAAAGGGGATGACAAGCTTTAAATTTAACAAGGCCCGCAGGCTTACAGATTAAAACAGAGATAAGGTGCCCGTGATCCTTTTCTTGTCCCTCTCCTCAGGAGGCAGGTCAAGGAGGCGAGAGGGAAAAAGGGGCGCCTAGGCGAGCTACGAGCAGCAGAAAGCACCAAGAGAACACCTCGGTGGCCGCCCACGGGTGGCCCGGTGATGATGGTGCCAGGAAGGAGCTGGAAGACGAGGCGGCAGGACCGGCAATACGCGATGAAGGCGTCTGTGCACGCGTACTCCGAGTTGACGGCCTTGCCGCCCGCCCTCTTCCTCTTCCGCAACCTCCCGACGCCAGCCGCCCAAGGAGACGGCCCCGAGAAGTTCAAGGAGCTGGCCCCGCCCCCAGCAAAACCCTGCCGGAGGAGCGGCCAGGTGCAGATGTTGCTGCTGCCACACCCGCCTAGGCGCGGGGCGTCCGACGCCTAGTCGGACTCGTCCCGCTGTCCTCCTCGTCACTTTCGCTCGAGGAAGAGCTTCCATCGTCGGAATCTCCATCAGAGGAGCTCTCCACGCAACATTTCAGGCGAGTTCCAAACTCTCCGAAGACCTTGACGGAGAGCAGGCCGTCCTCCATTAATTTGAAATAGAGGACGAGCCCCGCTGTCAGGCCGTGGATGCGGGCGAACGTCTTCCATCCACGGCGGAGGTACATAACACGAGGAGCCGGGAAGTCGACGTCAACCCGCGTGCCCCCGTTCCCAAAGCGCCTCATGTGCAACCTGAGGGTCTGGGGCGGGTCGCGCTCCATTACCAGAGCAAACGGGGTGGGGAGACGAAGACGACGACACGGAGGCCGGCACAGCCTATTGAAGAACTCGCAAGGCTGGTCTTCAACGTGGCCCTCCATCGGGAAAGGCATCATTGGAAGGGGCAAGGCCGGCGTGCCGCCCCATCCTCCTCTTCCCCGAGCGCTACGGCCTCTGCCCCAGCCTCGCCCCCTCCCCGTTCCCCTCACGCCCGGTTCCACCACCGCGGGCTCAGGAGGAGGAGGGATGCGCTGTCGAGCAGCGACCCTCGCCGCCACCGTCGAGGGACCAGGATTCCCCTTCTCCATGGCGGGTGAGAGGAAGAAGCAGAAGCAGGAGGAGATAGAAGATGGAAGAATGCGGGATGCCATCCCCCCTTCCCCCTCTTTATAAAGGAACGGGGTTGAGGCTCGGCCGCCCCGCTCGGCCAATCCAGACACCGGAGGCGCAGGGAATCAGGACCGACCCGCTGCCCCAACCAGCGATGGCCCGGTTTCCCGCCTCCACCGCTTGCCACCCCGAGCGCATGAAAGACGCGTGGCAGACGTGCAGAACTGAGGGGACGGGTGAGGCGACCTCTCCCCACCCGGTGATCGTGGGGAGTGGACGCCTTGAAGACCGTACCTCGGCCCCGCTCAGTAAATGAGCCGCGCCTCCACGCCTCCCTCTTTTTATGGGGAGGGGGCGCGCTGCCCATTTACTGCGATGCGACGCATGCGTGTGGGAACCGCCCCATGCATGCCGCCCAGGTCACGCACGCCCCTCCACGCCGCGCCGCGTGCGCGGGTCGTGGGAAGCGGAGCGCGCGAAGAGTCTTACCACGGTAAAAACCGCCCCACCTGCCTGCGCACCGTTTTGAGCCTGGCCCAACAACGTGTCGCGCTTATGTGTGGCGCAGGCTCGAGGGCTCCTGTCGGTGTACAAAAATAGGGGCACACTTTTGTACCCCTTTACCTGTGCACGGGCAGTCGGAGCCGCGCCCACGACCACACCAAGCAGAACAGGGGAGGTGAGCCAAGGTGAGACCGAAGCCCAAGAGAATCAAAGCAACGCCAAGGCCAAGACCACAAAGAGCAGAGGGACGAAGCAGGTTCCCCCGGCAAGACCCTTGCCGGGCGGCCTCAGCGGCCCCGGCAAGACCCTTGCCGGGACAACTCGCCCCACACCAACAGAGCAAGCCACCCTTGAACCCACGGCCCCCAACACCATCATCAATATGGGGCCAGGGCTCGGGAAGGCACCTCTATGGTGGCATGCAGATCTTTGTGAAGACATATCCAAGACCAGATGAGGATCAGAAGACGACGATTCTCGGCAAGATCCCTGCCGAGGAAGGCCACCAGACCCCCGGCAAGGTCCTTGCCGGGGACGACAGCACGCCACGGCAAGACCCTTGCCGGGCCACCCGGCAAGGCCCTCGCCAAGGACGCCAGCGGGGCCACCGCAAAACTCGCGGCGAACAAGCTTCTGCCACCGTTCACATGCAGCTGCCAGCCCAACCAGCTGGGCAGGCACCTGCGTGGCAACATGCAGCTCCCAGGCCAACTCATCGAGCGCCTGCGTGGCGGCATGCAGATCTTCATGAAGGTTCCGCCGCCGCGCCACCTCAGCTGCCTGACTGCCTACATGGCACGACGCACCTCACTGGCCAGGGCGCGTGTCAAGGCGAGGAGGAGCGGCGACGGACGGGACGGGCCTCGTCCCCGTCCCCAATAAAGCAAGGGGACACCTAAGCTATGCATTAAATGCGTATTGTCCTGTAATACGAGCGATAAGCTCAGGGCACTGTACTCCTTTCCACCTCCTGTGTGTCACTGTGGCAGCCCCTTTCAACTATAAAAGGAGGCCCATGGCATACTGGACGGGGATTCGGATCTTTCGAACCACGCGCTGACCACAGCTACTTCGAGAGCTCAAGAACTCTCAGAAATACACCCACCAAAGCAGGACTAGGGTTTTACGCATCCTCGCGGCCCGAACCTGGGTAAACGATCCTTGTGCTGTCTACTAGCCCTGCTCTCCTCGCAACCCTGCGCCCCGGCAACCGTAGTAGGGATTCTTGTGATCCCATAGGTTTCGTTCCACACCGACAACACTCTTACTTATCTAAAGAGGCTACAATTGATCCCCTATACTTGTGGGTTATCAAGACCTTTTTCTGGCACCGTTGCCGGGAGTCATAGCGTGGGGTGAATATTCTCGTGTGCGCTTGTTTGCTTTATCACTAAGTAATTTTTATTTGCTGCTCTAAGTTGTTTTCTATCTTTAGTTATGGGTAGGAAACACAAAATACCAAAAAAATAGTGGTACCTACTGAACCAATGGTTGAAGAACCACTCAAAATCTATC
This sequence comes from Triticum aestivum, assembly GCF_018294505.1. Taxonomy (NCBI): domain Eukaryota; kingdom Viridiplantae; phylum Streptophyta; class Magnoliopsida; order Poales; family Poaceae; genus Triticum; species Triticum aestivum. The sequence goes on along the minus strand of NC_057811.1, from coordinate 231,775,091 downwards.
ACACTCCTGAAGCTTTTTACTTGGATCATCTTCGATCCCTATGTGCGCGTGCTGAAACCCCAACTAGCTTAGTTGAGGGCAAATCTTTAGATGAGCATGCTTGTAATGTGCGACACCGCTTATTTCAAAAAGGGAAACTTTTGCTGGATCAAATTCATCGTTTGCAATGCTATGCTTGGAATTTATGTGAAATATATGATGTTACTTGTTATTCTGAAAACCCTAAGAAACACCTTCCCTACCAATGTGAGTTTAGCGATAATGGAATCATATCTTCGTATGCTAAGGGTGTTTATAATTACTATGATGTTCAACAAATTGAAGAATTTGTTGCTTTTAAGGGCCTTATGAAATTGCTTCTTTGATTGAAAAGTATGATGCTACTCTTTACAAATCTGAAAATTTTGCCATACTTGAATATTGTTATGATAATTATGCTTCTAATGCCTATGTTAAACCATATGTTGAGGACTCCTCCGTTGTCCAAGAAGAGACTAATATTTTGCAGGAGTCTATGGAAGAAGAAATTGATGAAACTGTGAGCTCATTGGATGAAAAAGATGAGGAGGAGAGCGAAGAACAAAGGAGGAAGAGCGGATTGATCACCCGTGCCCACCTTCTAATGAGAGTAACTCTTCAACTCATACATTGTTTAATTTCGCTTCGTGCTTACCGAAGGGTGAATGCTATGATGATTGTTATGATCCCGTTGATTCTTTTGAAATATTCCTTTTTGATGATGCTTGCGATGCTTGTGGCCAAGATGCCAATATGAATTATGCTTATGGAGATGAACTTGCTATAGTTCGTTATGTTAAACATGAAATTGTTGCTATTGCACCCACGCATGATAGTCCTATTATCTTTTTGACCCGACTACACTATATCGGAGAAGTTTGCCTTTATTAAGGATTATATTGATGGGTTTCCTTTTACCGTTGCACATGATGATTTTGATAGATATAATATGCATGTGCTTGCTGCTCCTACTTGCAATTATTATGAGAGAGGAACTATATCTCCACCTCTCTATGTTTCCAACTCGATAAAATTGCAAGAAACTGTTTATACTATGCATGGCCTTTACTAGGTGTGCATGAATTGTTCTTCTATGACATGCCGATGCATAGGAAGAGAGTTAGACTTCATTGTTGCATGATATATGTTACTTTGTGCTCACTACTAAATTACAAATCATTGTTAATTAAAATTGGCTTTGATATACCTTGGGATCCGGGTGGATCCATTACTTGAGCACTATATGCCTAGCTTAATGGCTTTAAAGAAAGCGCTGCCAGGGAGACAACCCGGAAGTTTTAGAGAGTCATTTATTTCTGTTGTGTGCTTTTATAAAGTTTAAAAACAAAATAAATAAATAGGGGAACCCAAAACTTTTTCAAAAAGGAAAGTGAAAGTGAGAGAGACAAGCATTCTTGAAGTGGGGGAGCTCCTTGAACTTTGTTCATGCTCATGGAAACTTTGTGAATCTTGATTACAAAAACTTTTCAACAAAAATAATTATCTCCTTGTACAATTCCATTGTATAATAAAAATAATGTGCCAAGGTTTGCCTTTAGGATGTTTACAATGCTTGTTGGTTTGTACGGTCCAGGACAGAAACTTTGGCTGTAGTTCGCGATTTTACATTTTTTACTGGAACGTAAAATGGTTCTGAAACTTTTTTTACTGTCTTTCTATACAAATTGTTTATTTTTCCTAATTTTGGTAAAATTTATGGAGTACCAGAGGTATGGTGAATGTTCAGATTCTTACAGACTGTTCTGTTTTAGACAGATTCTGTTTTTGATGCATAGTTTGCTTGTTTTGATGAAACTATCAATTTCTATCAGTGGACTAAGCCATGGAAAAGTTATATTACAGTAGCTATAATGCAAAAACAAAATATGAATTGGTTTGCAACAGTACTTAGAGTAGTGATTTGCTTTATTATACTAACGGATCTTACCGAGTTTTCTGTTGAGTTTTGTGTGGATGAAGTGTTCGACGATCGAGGATGTCTCGATATGAGGATAAGGAGGAGAGACAAGAGCTCAAGCTTGGGGATGCCCAAGGCACCCCAAGTAAATATTCAAGGATACTCAAGCGTCCAAGCTTGGGGATGCCCCGGAAGGCATCCCATCTTTCTTCAACAAATATCGGTATGTTTTCGGATTCGTTTCGTTCGTGCGATATGTGCAAATCTTGGAGCGTCTTTTGCATTTAGTTTTCACTTTTTCTTTTATGCACCATGCTGGTATGAGATAGTCCTTGGTTGATTTATAGAATGCTCATTGCACTTCACTCAAATCTTTTTAGTATGGCTTTATAGAATGCTTCATGTGCTTCGCTTATATCATTTGAAGTTTGGATTGCCTGTTTCTCTTCACTTAGAAAACCGCCATTTGTAGAATGCTCTTTTGCTTCACTTATATTTGTTAGAGCATGGGCATATCTTTTGTAGAAAGAATTAAACTCTCTTGCTTCACTTATATCTATTTAGAGAGATGACAGGAATTGGTCATTCACATGGTTAGTCATAAAATCCTACATAAAACTTGTAGATGACTGAATATGATATGTTTGATTCCTTGCAATAGTTTTGCGATATAAAGGTGGTGATATTAGATTCGTGCTAGTGGGTAGTTGTGGATTGTAGAAATACTTGTGTTGAGGATTGTGATTCCCGTAGCATGCACGTATGGTGAACCGTTATGTAACGAAGTTGGAGCATGAGGTATTTATTGATTGTCTTCCTTATGAGTGGCGGTCGGGGACGAGCGATGGTCTTTTCCTACCAATCTATCCCCCTAGGGGCATGCATAGTAGTACTTTGCTTCGAGGGCTAATAAACTTTTGCAATAATTATATGAGTTCTTTATGACTAATGTGAGTCCATGGATTATACGCACTCTCACCCTTCCATCATTGCTAGCCTCTTCGGTACCGTGCATTGCCCTTTCTCACCTTGAGAGTTGGCGCAAACTTCACCGGTGCATCCAAACCCCGTGATACGATATGCTCTATCACACATAAGCCTCATTATATCTTCCTCAAAACAGCCACCATACCTACCTATCATGGCATTTCCATAGCCATTCCGAGATATATTGCCATGCAACTTCCATCATCATCATATACATGACTTGAGCATTTATTGTCATGTTGCTTTGCATGATCGTAAGATAGCTAGCATGATGTTTTCATGGCTTGTCCATTTTTTGATGTCATTGCTACGCTAGATCATTGCACATCCCGGTACACCGCCGGAGGCATTCATATAGAGTCATATTATTGTTCTAGTATCGAGTTGTAATATCGAGTTGTAAGTAAATAAAAGTGTGATGATCATCATTATTAGAGCATTGCCCCAAGAAAAAAAGAGAGGCCAAAGAAGCCTAAATAAAAAAAGGGGGGCAAAGAAGCCCGCCAAAAAAAGAGAAAAAAGGGGGCAATGTTACTATCCTTTTACCACACTTGTGCTTCAAAGTAGCACCATGTTCTTCATATAGAGAGTCTCTTGAGTTATCACTTTCATATACTAGTGGGAATTTTCATTATAGAACTTGGCTTGTATATTCCGATGATGGGCTTCCTCAAATGCCCGAGGTCTTCATGAGCAAGCAAGTTGGATGCACACCCACTTAGTTTCCAGTTTGAGCTTTCATACACTTATAGCTCTTAGTGCATCCGTTGCATGGCAATCCCTACTCCTCACATTGACATCAATTGATGGGCATCTCCACAGCCCATTGATTAGCCGCGTCAATGTGAGACTTTCTCCTTTTTTGTCTTCTCCACACAACCTCCATCATCATATTCTATTCCACCCATAGTGCTATGTCCATGGCTTGCGCTCATGTATTGCGTGAGGGTTGAAAAGGCTGAAGCGCGTTAAAAAGTATGAACCAATTGCTCGGCTTGTCATCGGGGATGTGCATGATGTGAATATTTTGTGTGGTGAAGATGGAGCATAGCCAGACTATATGATTTTGTAGGGATAACTTTCTTTGGCCATGTTATTTTGAAAAGACATGATTGCTTTATTAGTATGCTTGAAGTATTATTGTCATAATGTCAAATGATAGACTATTGCTTTGAATCACTCATGTCTTAATATTCATGCCATGATTAGATTACATGATAAAGATTGTGCTAGGTAGCATTCCACATCAAAAATTATCCTTTTTTATCATTTACCTTCTCCAGGATGAGCAGGAATTAAGCTTGGGGATGCTGATACGTCTCCGTCCTATCTATAATTTTTGATTGTTCCATGCCAATATTCTACCACTTTCATATACTTTTGGCAACTTTTTATACTATTTTTGGGACTAACATATTGATCCAGTGCCCAGTGCCAGTTCCTTTTTGTTGCATGTTTTTTGTTTCGCAGAAAATCTATATCAAACAGAGTCCAAACGGGATAAAAACAGACGGAGATTTTTTTTGGAATATTTATGAATTTTGGGAAGAAGAATCAACGCGAGACGATCCCCGAGGGGGCCACGAGGCAGGGGGGCGCGCCCCAGGGGGTCAGGCGCGCCTTGGAACCTCGTGGCCACCCCGTAAGGTGGTTGGAGCCCTTCTTCGCCGCAAGAAACCTAATTTCTGGATAGAGATCGTGTCCAAAATTTAGCCCAATCGGAGTTACGGATCTCCGGTTATAAAAGAAACGGTGAAAGGGTAGAACCAGGAACGCAGAAACAGAGAGAGGCAGAGAGACAGATCCAATCTTGGAGGGGCTCTCGCCCCTCCCACGCCATGGAGACCAAGGACCAGAGGGGAAACCCTTCTCCCATCTAAGGAGAAGGTCAAGGAAGAAGAAGAAGAAGGGGGGCTCTCTCCCCCTCGCTTCCGGTGGCGCCGGAACGCCACCGGGGGCCATCATCATCACCGCGATCTACACGAACACCTCCATCATCTTCACCAACATCTCCATCACCTTCCCCCATCTATCTACAGCGGTCCACTCTCCCGCAACCCGCTGTATCCTCTACTTGAACATGGTGCTTTATGCTTCATATTATTAACCAATGATGTGTTGCCATCCTATGATGTCTGAGTAGATTTTCATTGTCCTATCGGTAATTGGTGAATTGCTATGATTGGTTTAATTTGCTCGTGGTTATGTTGCTGTCCTTTGGTGCCCATCATATGAGCGCGCGCGTGGATCACACCATAGGGTTAGTTGTATGTTGATAGGACTATGTATTGGAGGGCAAGAGTGACAGAAGCTTCAACCTAGCATAGAAATTGATGCATACGGGATTGAAGGGGGACCAATATATCTTAATGCTATGGTTGGGTTTTACCTTAATGAACGTTAGTAGTTGAGGATGCTTGCTAATAGTTCCAATCATAAGTGCATAGAATTCCAAGTCAGGGATGACATGCTAGCAGTGGCCTCTCCCACATAAAACTTGCTATCGGTCTAGTAAAGTAGTCAATTGCTTAGGGACAATTTCGCAACTCCTACCACCACTTTTCTACACTCGCTATACTAACTTTATTGCTTCTTTATCTAATCAGCCCCTACTTTTTATTTACATGCTCTTTATTATCTTGCAAATCTATCCAAAAACACCTACAAAGTACTTCTAGTTTCATACTTGTTCTAGGTAAAGTGAACGTTAAGCGTGCGTATAGTTGTGTCGGTGGTCGATAGAACTTGACGGAATATTTGTTCTACCTTTAGCTCCTCGTTGGGTTCGACACTCTTACTTATCGAAAGAGGCTACAATTGATCCCCTATACTTGTGGGTTATCAGTTGGGAGGTTAAAGCCAAAAGTCTGCGATGACAACATCATTTCACATGTTCGGATCAAATCACAGGGTTTATCATAAATGTGCATTGATACATTTAGCTCAAAACCTATTCCTTCTCTATGTCGTCTATAAGGCTGTCTAATCTAGAGTCTTCCTGCAAATATTTCACAACAAGCATTACTTGATCATAGACTAAATTTAACGGGATTTCCTTCCCATCTGGTCCCTGTGGCCCTACTCGGGCCATATGACTTGGATCTAGTTTCGAAGCGTGTCTTCACCATGGCCCAGGCTTCTCGTGTGCCTTCACAGCGGGCAGACATCTTCCATAACTCGAACCGACGCCGAGCACCTTTGAACAGGTTTGCCAGGGCTTCCATACTTTCTGGAGGGGTATCATATGGCCATAACGCCTTCACCATACTCCTCATCGCCTTCGGGGAACGAGCATGCACGACGGATAACTCCTTTAGCACGTCACCTTGAAACCTGGACACTTTCTCCTCTAGTCAACCAGTTAACAGACCTGACGCAACAAATTCATGATATTCCACATAATGGATTAGACGTGAAGTACCTATGGTGGTTCTAAACATGAGGGGAAGACATACCGAACATGCCGCCCTTCAGCTTTTCATTTTCGTTCCAAGCGGCTGATAACTAAGCCTTCAAGCTCTCTATCTCTTCGGATTGTTTCTCCTTTTCCTCCTCAATATTTCTCTCCCTAGATGCACCCTTTGCGGTCTCTTTCAAAGCCACTAGTTCGGCAGTAGCTGCACTCAGTTGCGTCTAGTTTGCGTTCAGCTCCTGAGCGAGCATAGTGTTCTTTTCTTGCAGAACATGCAGAAATTATCGATCCTTAAATCGGTGTGCTTCACCGTTTCAAGTCTCAGGGGTTACTGGCATACGACCATACGGAATTGTGTCAAACTTTACATGTATTTTCTTTAAGAACAGCTGTATAACTCCGGCAAGGCCGTCTCGAGCGGCTCGGATATAAGCATCTGTCGAACTCAGTACGGTGAGTTCTTGTTTGGACAAGCCCGGAGCACGCATAGCTTCCTTCAAGAGACGGTGGTTCATCACGCTCTCCACTTCGGAATTCGTGGCCGACATGTCATCCGAATCCTCCTGAGGAGACGGAACGGGCGCAACATTTTCTCGCATTCTAGCCGACGAGTCCGGCACCGGATTAGCGGGCATTTGACTAATTGGGCGTTTCCCCACCGTTTGCCGCGTATTCCTCCTAAAAATAAAGAAAAGAGGGGAGTCTTTTAACAATCCAGACTTATGCCTAGGCATGCATTAAGTGTACATACCTTTTGGAAGACTGTGAGGTCTCCGTAGCACTCTCGGTCCCTTTTCATTTTTAACGACGGCTTTGCGTGGGGGCCGCACTCGAGGAGTTACGGTCCCTGGAGTGCCGATCCTGTTAAATTCCAGATTAGTACAACAGGAAAGGATATAAATGACGATCTCTTGCTACGAATATATATATATATATATATATATATATATATATATATATAGAAGTTGAGGCGCTTCTTTAGAGGAGTGCTGGCTAATTTGGGAAGACCGCGCCTGACTGGATCCGGCAGCGGAATATCATCCACATAGAACCATTCTGAAGACCACTGTGGGTATACCTCTTTAGGTTTTCCTACGAGGTATCCAGACCCAGCTGTACGCCATACTTCGGCACCGCCCACCTCAAATATAGAACCTCCTCGGTGGCGGGGAACGAGACAGAAGAACTTCCTCCATAATTCAAAATGGGCCTCAATACCCAAAAATAGCTCGCAGAGGGCGACAAAGCCTGAGATGTGCAAAATCAAACCTGGCGTGAGATTGTGTAGTTGGATGCCGTAAAATTCCAATAACCCCCTAAGAAAGGGATGGATTGGAAATCCTAGGCCCCACAACAGGAATGGGACGAAGCACACCCTCTCCTCCTTATTGGGGTTGGGGAAATTCTCAGCCATCGCGTCGTTGCCTACTGAATACAATCCCGCTCGAACGGAGACTAGATCCGCGGGGTGGGGGGAGTTAGCCTTGCGTCTGGAGTCGGCTTAACTGAAGATGAGGCACAAAGCAACTCTGCCAATCGCCCTCTTGAGGGCCATGGGGGCGCGAAGAAGAGCCTGGGGCGCTGGCCATGATGGAAGCCTTTGCTCGTGGCTAGACTTGGTGATTTTCTTTCTGCGTGATGTGAGATGCCATTTGGAGATGTGTATCTCCTTATATAGAAGCCATCCGAGCATGGTAAAGGACTTATTTGCAAAACAAACATGGACTGTTCATATTCACACAGCGCACGGAAATCGAAGCGTCGACAGGGGGAATCGTAAAAGGCGTCAAGATTATCACCAGATTGTCATCGGTCCGGATTATAGTGAAGAACCCGCCTTGCAAAGCCGAAGACATGAGCCGAATACTACGTCGTCATTGAAGGCAAGTTCGGGGGCTACTGAGGGAGTCCTGGATTATGGGGTCCTCGGGCGTCCGGACTGTGTAGCATGGGCCGGACTGATGGGCCATGAAGATACAAGATAGAAGGCCTTCCCCCGTGTCCGGTTGGGACTCTCCTTTGCGTGGATGGCAAGCTTGACGTCCGGATGTGTAGTTTCCTTTCTCTGTAAACCGACTTTGTATAACCCTAGGCCCTTTCGGTGTCTATATAAACCGGAGGGTTTAGTCCATAGAGGCTACCACAAATCATATAGGCTACACATCTAGGGTTTGCCATTACGATCTCGAGGTAGATCGACTCTTGTAACCCCCATACTCAATGTGATTCTAGCAAATGCACTACCGGGCGGTGCAGCCAGCCAGGCTAACATGTCACGCAAGAAGAGCAGGCGGCCAGTAAATGCTAATAAGAAGGCCACTGCCGCCGCGAGCCAGCCGGTTCAGAATAATAAAGAAGTACTTCGTCGTGTTGCATGGAGGACTTACCATTCCCTGGGTGAACCCATCCTTCTGAAGGAGCTCTCCGATCTTCTGTAGGCAGAAATGGGACTTCTGCATGACGCAGTTCTCTGTAGGGAGAATTACGCATTTTCTCATCTAGGTGAAAATCGCCCCGTTTTCACAGTGATGGTTGCATCTAATATTCGTTTCTGTGATAGTTTCCCCGTAGAGAAGTTCTATGTGCCATTCGAAGACGTCTTCAACCTATTCCACCTATACAAGCTTGGTCCTTCCTTAATACGCCTATGGGCAATCAATACCGCCTACACTGCAATATGTGAGCTGATAAGGTTGTCGCGGTAGCGGACCCCTACCTCATGCAAGAGAGCAACGTCAACCTCCCTGATCGCCGTAAAGCTATGAGGAACTACCTGACAGACTTCATGCTTGCCAACATGGAAAAACTTGCCTTCTAGTGCCCTACTATCTGAAGTAAGTCATCCGGTACTCGGTACACACTATTCTTTCATACAATCTCATTCTGCTTCCACGTCAAAACATTATATACTCGAGCATAATTGATATTTCTCTACTTTTTACCAGAGAACATTGTGTACTCATCGTTATTTCCCCGAAGTTCGCCGTACTTTTTTCTTGGATTCGACGCGGAAAGTGAAGAAAGACTACAGAGGCATCAAGAAGGTTCTCGATGAAGTACTAGTCAATTATACTAGCCGGGAAGGAGTGATTAGAGAGGGGTATCACAAGTTCAACAAATTTAAAGCGGTACGCTTCGCCCACAAAACTGACTTTTGTTGCATGCAGCAGCAGGAAAACAGTGATACAGACGGCTACTACGTCGTCCACCACATGGAGGACTACATACAGCAAGGAGAACACCTTAAAAATAACTCTGACATCCTCGCATGGGGGAAGAAAATGGAGGAAATTAGTACGTGAGATACTAGAGATGAGTTCAGACGCGTCCAGCTCAAGTTTGCTACCTTCCTCAACAAGGATGTCATCCACCATGCCGGCGTTTTCAACGGTGGCGCACCTGCCAGCTCGGAGGAGATAATAGCTCATCTTAATAAGCAGGGTTGCGATGCTGACGGACCGGTGTCTCTTGCGGATCTTCGACGAAGAAATACATTGATGATCCTTTTTTGTTGATGTAATAGGATAGTGACAGCTAGCTATGTTGTGGTTCTGTAAACTACTCGATCAGCTACGTACACTTTGCCTAGCTATCTTAATTTTAAGTGTTGCACATAATTATCGTGGGTGTATTTTAATTAATGTTACATGGCTAGAAATATTATTGATCTTAAAAAACGCTGCCATGGCACCGTTTTTGGACTGACGTGGTAGTGTATTTCCTATTATGCTTTCAAACTAAGTAATGGCGTCGGAAGTATATGCAATGCCTCTAATGTTTCTCCATATCTATGACGTGTGGATAAACACCTACATCGTAGGTATATTTGACATTGCCGACGTGTCACTTTATCCAACGCCATAGATACCAGAACCTGTACTAGCGTATGAACAAACGTCACCGCTATATTTTAACACTGGTGCCATATTGGTGGTGCCGGGCTCCTACGCCAGCAAGGCACTTTTTGGCACGCCATAGCTAGGCTTTTCTGCACTAGTGATTGAGTCATTTCCTTATGTCATCAAATACATCAAAGCTAAGGAAAATGTTGTGGCGGATGCGCTTTCCCGTAGATGCATGCTTATCACCCAACTTGAATTGAATGTCATTGGCTTTGAGCACATAAAAGACTTGTATGCGCATGATCCTACTTTTGCTATTCCATATGCCAAATGTTTGACCCATACATCTTGGGAACGCTATTACATCAAAGATGACTATCTTATGACAGCTAACAAACTATGTATCCACGAGTCTTCTCTTGTTTGTTACTTCTGCAAGAATCCCATGGAGGAGGACTTATTGGACACTTTGGATGCGACAAGACATTCGTTACGCTCTCAAAGAGCTACTTTTGCCCAAGATGTTCCGTGACGTGCTCTACATGTTGCAAAGATAAGGCTAAAGCTCAAATCCATGGTCTCTATATGCCACTTCCTATTCTGTATCACCATAGGAAGATATTAGTATGGACTTTGTGCTTGGTTTGCCTAGAACTCGAAATGGCAAAGATTTTGTGTTTGTTGTTGTGGACCGATTCTCTAAGATGGCTCATTTCATCCCATGCAACAAGATAGACGATGCTTCACATGTTGCAAATCTTTTTTGCAGGGAAATCATGCGCCTACATGGAGTGCCAAAGATGATTGTCTCGGACCGCGGCGTCAAGTTCCTAAGCTACTTTTGGAAGACTCTATGCACCATGCTCGAAATCAAGCTTTTGTTCTCTTCAGCTTACCATCCTCAAACCGACGGCCAAGCGGAGGTCACAAACCGGATGCTATCTACCCTCCTACATGTGTTGATCAAGAAGAACATCAAGGAGTGGGAAGAGTGCCTACCCATCACCGAGTACTCCTACAATCGCGCAAGACACTCTACTACCGTCAAGTCCTCCTTCGAGGTTGTCTACGGCTTCAACCCGTTGTCCCCATTGGATATTCTACCTCTTCCGTTACAAGGGCGCATCAACATGGACACGAGTGGATGAGTGAACTATCTCAAGAAGATGCGTGAAGATACAAGGCACACCATCGAGCGCCAAGTATAACGACTCGCGACCAAGCTCAACATCAACAAGCAAGCCATGATATTCAACATTGGAGATCTTGTATGGCTACACCTTCGCAAGGAATGCTTCCCTAACGAACGCAAGTCCAAGCCACGACCACGAGTTGACAGACCCTTCAAGGTGCTCGAGCGCTACAACAACAATGCGTACAAGATCAACTTACCACGTGACAAGTACTCTGTGAGCAATATCTTCAACATCAAAGATCTCTCTCCCTACCATGGTGATGAGGATTTCTATCAGAGGTCGGATCCTTCCCAAGGGGGGGGGGAGATGATGCAGAGCATCCTTTGGTCATCCCCATGGACCTACCTACGTCTCCCACGACACCACTTGGACCAATGAGAAGAGCTTGAGAAAAGGCTACCGAAGATAAGGTGAACTCGCTCCTCTCCGAACTACCACTTTCTACATATTAGACATGGCTACTACCTCAAGCGGAGACCCTATGTGTGATGACGTACTTGGAGGAAAGCCACGGGATGGCTACACCCAACGAACAAGACGACAATGACACCAAGTACAATGACCAAGAGGAAGAGCTACCAGGAATCTACAGCCGCCGGACGACCGGTACTCGACGAACGTTCCAGCGGCTGGACGAACGACACCGACCGGACGTCCGACGCGCTCCAGCCCCCGGACGACCGAGCCCCTCCGGACGATCGGCACCACCGTCACAAAACCAAAATGAAAGATGTATGGAGACCATCGGATGACTGACGCCCCGAACGGCCGACGCCGACCGGAATCCGACGCCGACCATCCCGAGCCAAAACTTCAGACTCCCAACAAGTACCGGATGTCCGAACCCTCACGAGCCACCGGACGTCCGGTAGCTGTCGTGTCGGACGTCCGACACCTGTGTGTTGGGCCGAGGCCCATGTACCCCTTCATCCACTTAGACTATATATACTCCTCCCCTCCCTCTTTCTAGGGTTAGCAAAGGATTAGCTCATTTGAGAGATAGAGCTTTGCTCATCCACTTGATACCTTTTCCATCAGAGTTCACGACCTCTACGAAGAAGATCCCCCAAGTGGATTCAAGTCCCAATCATGGGGAGACCTCCTCATGGAGAAGACCTTTTGTATCATCCTTTGTTGGTTTGAATCTTGTATCACTCTTTATGTTCATGGATCTAGCACATGTGTGATTGTTTCTTGTTGATTTGTGTGTTTCCTCTCGTTTTCTCCTTGTGTTCTTCGTAGGATCCGCTCCAATCATGAAAGATCGACCCTAGGGTTTCTGCCCTTCGTCAATCCCTTAGTCCTGGACTCCCTCAGTAGCCCCCGAATTAGCCTCCAATGCCGGGGTCCATGATCCCTAATAGCCTCACGCACCCAATGTCTCTGGCTTGCGGGGCGAGTTCTTCTCCCCTTCCATGTTCGATTGATATTAGTTTCGGTCACTGATGACTTCCTCATTTGCTGAAGTGTCGTGGGGCCCATAGTATTAACTTTCATGCTTGGGGTTAATGACACCCCTTGATTCCTACGCGTCAGCGGGAGGTAGGCGGTCCAATATTCTTTTATAGAAATGCCCATCAAAGAAAAACACCTATTAAACAGGCCGAGAGTGCAATAAGCAACACATCCTATTCCCCAGCCATTGAGAAGCCAAAAATCAGGGAACTCCGAGACATGGCAAGCACCCCAGGCTCCTCCTCCCAGGTGACTGGGCAAGCTGTTCAGTCTACCGTCTCCGACTAAGCGACCTTGAGACGCAAGGGTATCTTCCCGCTTTAGATCTTGCCTCCACCCACCCCGGATTGACATCCCGAACGGTGAAGCTTTCACGGAGAACTTCCCTGCCCCACGCAAGGAAGAGAGGGTATGCTTCATGCCCTTCCTCTTATGAGGTCTGGGCTTTCCCACTCACCCCTTCCTGAGGGGTTTACTGGAGTTTTACGGGATCCAGCTCCATCATCTCACCCCCGGATCTATTCTGCATATCTCGGGCTATGTCGCACTTTGCAAGATGTTTCTGGGCTGTGAGGCCCATTTTGAATTATGGAGAAAATATTTCTACTTTCACACAGACAATACTATCAAGTTTGAATAGCTTGTTATTGTTAACGTCCTCTACATCAGCATGCCGTGTTTCCCAGCTTGCAAGATTCACAACCAACCCATAAGATTCAAATAATAAGTACAACAAAGATGCCTACACATCTCAATGATTCACAGATCAGAGCCAATAGTTACTATACAACTAAAATGATCGATGCTTCATGTAAGCAATTTGATTCAAGGATTTGCTGAAACATTGAAACTAGTACTCCCTCCGTTCCTTTTTAGTTTGCATATAAGATTTGGTCAAATTCAAACTTTGTAAAGTTTGACTAGCTTTGTAGGAAAAGATATCAACATTCACACTATGAAAGAGGCGAGGGTCCCGACCTTTCGAGGAGATGATAACTATCGATTTGGTGGAGACGACTTTGATGATCCGACTACAAACGTGCAATGACGTTGCGCCTTAGCAATCACTAAACCAACTCTGAGAGGTTATTGACCACGCGGGAGCACGATCAACCTGACCACGAAGGTCTATTCCTGCAAGCAATGAAGAACAAGAAAGAATATGATAAAGCAATCTGAATATTGCGAATATAGATGAAGTATTGATAAAGCTGGGGATCCGGAAGCGGTCTTTGTCTGGTCGTTGGACACAAACGAAGTACACGAAGTTGCAATGGCTAACTTTTAACTAAACAAATCCCAAGTAAAAAAGCTACTAGATGGATCTACTTATATAGGAGCAAGGGGTGGCGGCCAAGTAGATGGGAGGACGTCCCAAGGCAGCCTAAAACTAACCCTAGGTCGTACAAGGCTCATGGGCCCAAGTGGGGGTGATGCAACACCTTTGGACTTGTAGTTTGACTCGGATTCTGCTGCAGTGTCAGATTGTTTCGTCGATATCTCAACGCTCCGGACAAATTTGAACGTGAATCCAATTGGGTTGGAAAGAGCACGAAATCTATTTTCCAACAAAAAAGAGAATCACCCAATTCCGAGTCCGTATGAAAGAGTACTTGGCGTTTTTAGTCGGGTATGTATGTGTAGTCCGAATCTGAATCCAGAATGTGAGGACTTGGACTCTATCTTCTCTTGGCCCAAAAATGATGTGAGAGGACTTTTTGAACATCCCCTAACCTTCTCTTTTTCCCTTTTCTTCATATGTGGATTGTACAAATGTCCCATACACCTGCAATTAGACATGGCACAAAAGTCTGTGAAGTATTTTTGTCCTGGATGACATAAATAAATTATTGCATAGTTTGCATTAGAAATCACCTCACAAATATACATGTATGCAATATTTTTGGTCGTATCCATGGTAGTCATGTCCTCATCATCCTCCCCTTCTTGAGAACAAAGCTGTCCTCGGCGTTGCTTAATCTGAAATGTGGCTAACAAAAGAGACAAGGTGTACATGTTGTATATGTATATGTCATCTATTTTTACTTCCCTTGGTTTTTGCACATATGACACATGTATACATGAGTAACTTTCATAGTTCATAAAATCTAAAGCCAAAATATGATCACAAGAAGTAGAAGGCATGAAAATATTGCAACTCAGTTTGCACATATAAGTGAAGATCTTATTCATTTCAAAAGGTTGACAATGTTCATCATTAAACCATCCCAACATTGGTGAATAAACCTTACTGGCATCAAATTTACATGATACAACTTGCTTAAATAAGCAAACATGCACCAAGTCATTGGACACAGAATCATCACCAAGATTAGAGGTCATATCAAAATGATTAAGCATTGGCTCTTTTGCATCAATAGTTAATTCAATGGGTGCACTCAAAATTGTTGGTATTTCAGTTGTTTGATCACATGAAGCGTTCATGATAGTAACCTGATTCTCTAAAATAGGTGGTGTTCTCAAATCAATAGGTAACTCAACACATGATGTATTCAAGTTAAATAGGTATGCGTCATTCTCATGTGAAGTTATATCATCAATACCTTTATTGTTACCTTCTCGCAAAGACGTAGCTGATGTAGGTACGGATGATGACAATGTACCATACTCTTGAGATGATGCCGTGCTTACAATCTGAGGTGTGGCTGCTCTAGTAGGTGCAATGGTGGAGGAACCAACCGGTGGTGGTGAGCATGAACTGAAATAGTAGTTGTTGTAGACACCCAATGCATCCTCTTGTATCTATCTCTCAAAGGTACAAGCGCGAACATACATACCAGTAATGCAACGAGGAATATACTAAAATCTTGCACGAATATCATGGTTCAAACCACCAAAAAATCTATTCAATGTATCATCCTCAGATTCTTCTATGTCACAATGGTGCATATAAGATTTGAACTCTTGGTAGTAAGTATGAATAGTGTTATTGCCTTGTTTTAATTGTTCCAATTTGCAAAGCAATTCACGATGATAGTAAGGAGGAAAAAATTGTTGTCTCATTACATCTTTCAAATCTTTCCAAGTTGTGGGTTGGTTATCAATGTTTTTCTTACAATTACACTCCACCAAATAGAAGTAAAACCATTAAACACTCCAGTGCTAGCTCGTACTCTCTCAAGTTAAGAAAAATCATGGTGACTAAAAACTTGTTCTACTTCAAGCTCCCAAGCTAGATAAATAGCAGGATTAAATCTACCCGCAAATGACGGTAAAGAGATAACCTGACCTTGTGCTTGTGTGTGTTGTCGCACCTCTCGTGATAGTGAAGATGTATCCGTCGTCCAAGAACTTCTATCTCCGGAACCTGTCATGATTAGTAGAAACAAGAAACAAAATTCGAGAATAATGTTACTATGAACTAGTAGGATGTGGTGGTAAGCGCTCACAGTAAAGCAAATATCAATATCTTACAAGTTCTTACCATGCAGCAGGTGGTGACAGGCAACGAGCAGCGTCAAATAACTCTAAAGATTGAGTAAAGCGATTGCCAGGGGAATGTACGTATACAGGGTGTAGAAATATGTGGAGCTGGGAAGGCTTAAATATATGGTAGCAAAAGATTAGCAATAATCAATTCAGAGATGCAATGTTGAATAAACGTTCAACGACGGTACTGTGCTGGTCCTAGGCTAGACCAGACTAGAGACGCGAGCCTAGAACACTAATGAGGTCACGGCGTAGCACAACTAGCATCAATAAAGGATATGAAGTAGCTCTGAACAACAAGATATAAGTGAAAATCACAATGGCAGAAAATATAATGATGAGAAACAACTACCAAGTAGGATATACCAACAACTCTCTTTGTGCCAATTTTTTGATAATTGTTCTACAGAATGCTACAGACTCAAGCTTTCAAATGCAAAAAGAATCACTTAATTCCGAGTTGATATGAGGAATAAAAAATTCTAAAACTGGAGTGAAAATTGGAATAAGATGTGTTTGCAAACTTCGGAGGGCAAAAAGACCTATTTAGAAGCCGATTTTGAGGTGCCAAATATTGAACTAACTTCTGCAACTATTTACACGCGGCTCGTCGCTAGCTTTAATTTGCGTACTCGCGGAGCCAAAACGGACTTCGTATGAGGAAGTTATGCATGTTTGACTGAACAGTGCACAAAACAGATTCCAATCCGAATTCAGCTACGAGATTGAGTCTAGATAGATCCGAATTTTGTTTTTTTTCTTCTCTCTTTTTTTCCTCACACTTTTTTCTTTTTTCTTTCTCTCTTTTTTTCTCTGACTTTTTTTTACTTTTTCTCTCTGCTTTTTTTTCTCTCTCCCTCTTTCCAAAACAAACTAGATAAGATGCAGATTGGATCAAGCGAAGATGTGAACGATCTCAACTATGATTATGATAATGAATGGTGTGAAGCACGTGATGGAAATTGATGGATGGGTGGTGGACAGAGGAAGGGATAACGATGCAGCAGCGGCGTGACTAATGCGGACAGAACTCGAAACTCTAAACGAACTAGACACTAAGACCAGCAACTCGACACGACGATGCAACCGATAATTCAACTATGCAAGCAATGAAAATAAAATTGCAAAGGCTCAGACTGGCTTGGACAAAGGATGAATAGATCTAACTTTTTTTGTGGCTTTTACTCGGACAATAGGTAAGAAAATAAATCTAATCTAGGGAAAACTGGAAATTGACACCGAGCAACCTGAAAACTGATACCACTTGATAGAGGCGAGGGTCCCGATCTTTCGATGAGATGATAACTATCGATTTGGTGGAGACGACTTTGATGATCCGACTACAAACGTGCAATGATGTTGCGCCTTAGCAATCGCTAAACAACCTCTGAGAGGTTATTGACCACGCGGGAGCATGATCAACCTGACCACGAAGGTCCATTCCTGCAAGCAATCGAAGAACAAGTAAGAATATGATAAAGCAATTTGAATATTGCGAATATAGATGAAGTACTGATAAAGTTGGGGATCCAGAAGCGGTCTTGGTCTGGTCGTTGGACACAAACGAAGTACACAAAGTTGCAATGGCTAACTTTTAACTAAACAAATCCCAAGGAAAAAACTACTAGATGGATCTACTTATATAGGAGCAAGGGGTGGCAGCCAAGGAGATGGGAGGATGTCCCAAGGCAGCCTAACACTAACCCTAGGTCGTACAAGGCTCATGGGCCCAAGTGGAGGTGATGCAACACCTTTAGACTTGTAGTGTGGCTCTGATTCTGTTGCAGTGTCAGATTGTTTCGTCGATATCTCAATGCTCCAGACAAATTTAGAGCACGAAATCTACTTTCCAACAAAAAAAGAATCACCCAATTCGATGTCCATATGAAAAAGTTCTTGGCGTTTTGAATCAGTTAAGTCTGTGTAGTCCGAATCTGAATCCAGAACATGAGAGACTTGGACTCTATCTTCTCTTGGCCCAAAAGTGACATGAGAGGACATTTTGAACATCACCTAACCTTATTTTTTTCCTTATCTTCATATGTGGCTTGTACAAATGTCCCATACACCTGCAATTAGACATGGCACAAAATTCTGTGAAGTATTTTTGTCCTGGATGACATAAATAAATTATTACATAGTTTGCATTAGAAATCACCTCACAAATATACATGTATGCAATATTTTTGGTCGTATCCATGGTAGTCATGTCCTCATCAACGTCAGTGTGCCAGTAGAAGCAGGGGTGTTGACTCATTCCAATCTCTCTTTTGTGCAGTTCAGCTAAAATTATGGATCCCTCCATGCCGCAAGGGAGAGAAGGGGACCGTGCCACATCGACGGTACGCGCGATGGACTCAACTAGTTTAGTGCACATGCTATGTGATTGATGCAGTGCACATGGACTTGATCCTACCAGATACGCCTTATGCAAGTTATCTACATTGGAAATGTAATGGTAGCTATGACAGCAACTCTGTTTTAAATATATGTACTTCATTTTATTAGTGGCAGTAGCGGTGCCATAACATTGCCTCAAATGATTAGTGGCATTAAATTCTCAATGCAAAAACAGTACCATTATTTGTAAGTGCCTCAAGTGCCCCCTTAGTGGTTTTCGAGTATTGAAGACAAATAGGTTGAGGAACTAATGTGTTTGTGAGTATGCATAGGTGAAAGAGTCCCTGAAGATTTGGTTTAAGACATGGAAGACGACCCCTAAAATGGATTTCTTCAAGTGAAGAATTTGGTGATGAAATTGGTACGACCTTTGAAAAAATTGATGTGAAGACTGGAAGCTTGAAGACTTTGTTTTCGTAGTTTCTTTTCTTCTTATTTCGAGTCATAGGAAAAATCGTACTATTAAAGGAGGTCTAGGTGAAACATATTTCATATTTCCAAAGTGATGCTCAAACCTATACATACACAAGCCACTTCTAGTGAAGCCTTTGGAAATCTCCGAAATAGCTGACGCATTTGCTAGTGACAGTGACGAAGTTCATCTGGTAGCTGACGAATTTGTCAGGCTAAGGAGTTAGGAGTTCGCCAGTGCGATCTGCCCACCGTGAGGAAATTGAGTGCCCCGACGAAATTGAGAGTTCAAATTCTGACCATTGCTGCGCCGCGGGCCAGCTATCGAGTGGATCCTTACCCTGAAAACGGTTGAAACAGAGAAGGCCATTTACGACAATTCATGCCGGGTTGCCCCAGGCTATAAATAGCCGCCCCCACAACAACTTGTTGTTTGGCTACTCCGAGAGAACTTGACACCTGTTGTCGTGGAAAACCATGCACACCTATGGGACCAAGAGTCCCTTGCTAGTTCGGCGGGGGGACGACACGTTGCACAAAGAGCAGAGAGGCATCGAACAACACGACAGAGATCACACAAGCACTTTTCTACCCAGGTTCGGGCCGCCGCGAGGTGTAAAACCCTACTCCTGCTTTGGTGGATTCATGGTTGAAAAATGGTGGTGAGCGCAACACGCTTTGCCCCGCAGGGTTGCCTAGGGGCGAAACGGCCGCGCGCGTATGAATGTGTGAAGGGGTGGATTCGCTAACCCTTTCTACGGTTGCCTTGGGCCTCCTTTTATAGACAAAGGGGTCACCACAGTGGCAAATAAGCCATTATGCATTGATTAGATAGCGAACAGTGCTATCATACTAACTCTGCAGGCTGACAGAGCGCAATTAATGCCCCACTCAATGTCACATCATTTCTTTCCCGGTAGGCCTTGCCGGGTTGTTTTGCTAGCTTCGAACCTGCTCGCTCGACACGTCGCAGGACGGGTGTCGCCTGTAGGTATTTATTGTAGGAAGTGGCTGCCATGTGGTGAACAATAGCCACTTAATCACTTTTGAGCTTGACACCGCACCGATCGACAACGTGCATCGTGGTGAGGTGGTTCTGTCTTTGCGAGTCCCGGTAGGCCCTACCGGGACGGCTTGGAGGCTTGCTTCTGGGGGTGACCCCGTCCTTCCGGGCTCGCCTGCCCGGCAAGGGAAGTTTTTCCCTTAGCAGTATCTTGCTCCTCTGGCTAGTCTTGCCCTTCTCGTACTGCTCGTTGGTCCTTCGAATGACTGATTCCTTGTGCTCCGCTCTGACCTTGGTGTTGTAATCTGGTTCTCGTGCCTATGCACAGTCTGGGCAACGGACCCAGGGTTTGTTGCACCGACACTTGTCATTTGAGAGCACCCATCCTCTGACTACTTTTAGAGAATCCTAAGTGAGGAAATCCCCAGAGCCAAAGTGAATGAGAATCACTTAAGAGATTGATCTGTGTGATCCGACACCTGTTACCTTTGAAGACTGTCATTCTTCCAGACAATTAGGCATCAAGTTCTGAGTACACCAAGATTCATTGTGGTGTGCCGGTGAAAAAGTTTGTGAAGGTTTTGGAAGTCTACCTTGAAGACTTACCATGAGTGATTGGGTGAGGACTAAGTGACCTCAACTCAATAGGAATCGGTGAGGACTATGTGTCCTTTGAGTTCATCTCAGCCGCCTGAACGAGACGTACAGTTGATACAGCAACTGGAACTGGTCTACCAAATTGTTTTGTCTTCACCGAGCCAACCTAGTTTCAAATGCCTCACCCTCCCTTACATTATTCCGCTGCTAAAGAATTTGTGATCTATCTACTGATGAATTTGAACTGAAGAGTTTCATCATGCAATATTTCATTTCCTCTGTTCATATTCTTCATGCTTGTATGCTTATGTGATTGCATGTTCTTCACTCTTACATATCATGTATGCATGTACTCTGATTCTGTGAGGACTTAGATTTCTAAAAATCTCCTATTCACCCCTGCTCTGGGCGTAAACCTGCGCTTTCAATTGGTATCAGAGCAAGGTGCTCCCTTGTTCTGTGTGATTTTGGTTTAACCATCTAGAGTTTTAGTTATGTCGACTGCAGGTTTGATCAAGGTTTCTGCTGTGTGCCCAATCTTCGATGGCACGAACTATCCTTACTGTAAGAAAAAGATGCACATGCATCTTGAGGCAATTGACAACGATCTCTGGTTCATTGTTGAGAACGGCGTTCCCGCTGTCGCTTTGAGCACCAATGCTGCTGATGTGAAGACATTCAAGCAAATCGACTCTCAAGCGAAGAACATCATATGTGGACATCACAACAAAGGATAGTATAGTAGAGTCAGTGCAGTGGAAACATCAAAGCTGATATGGGATAGGTTCTCCAAGGTCAATGAGGGAGTTTTCACTCAACCTGACTCTCGAGTTGATATGCTTTGCAATCTCTCCAACTGCTTCAAGAGGCTTGACAATGAAAATGTTCAGAAAACTATTGATCGCCTCAGAGATATCTCAAATGAGCTGCAGACTCTTCGCGCCGCTGATATTACTGACCACGAGGTGGTGAAGAAATTGTTGGGGAACGTAGTAATTTCAAAAAAATTCCTACGCACACGCAAGATCATGGTGATGCATAGCAACGAGAGGGGAGAGTGTTGTCCACGTACCCTCGTAGACCGAAAGCGGAAGCGTTAACACAACGCGGTTGATGTAGTCGTACGTCTTCACGATCCGACCGATCAAGTACCGAACGCACGGCACCTCCGAGTTCAGCACACGTTCAGCTCGATGAAATCCCTCGAACTCTGATCCAGCCGAGTGTTGAGGGAGAGTTTTTTCAGCACGACGGCGTGGTGACGATGATGATGTTCTACCGACGTAGGGCTTCGCCTAAGCTCCGCTACGATATTATCGAGGTGTAATATGGTGGAGGGGGGCACCGCACACGGCTAAAAATCGTATATCAATTGTGTGTCCAGAGGTGCCCCCCGCCCCCGTATATAAAGGAGCAAGGGGGGAGGCCGGCCGGCCGTTGGGGCGCGCCAAGGAGGGGGGGAGTCCTCCTCCTAGTAGGAGTAGGACTCCCCTTTCCTAGTCCAACTAGGAAGAGAGAAGGGGGAAGGAAAGAGAGGGAGAGGGAGAGGGAAAGAGGGGCCGCACACCCCTCCCCTAGTCCAATTCGGACTCCCCATGGGAGGGGGCGCGCCACCTCCTGGGCTGCTGCCCTCTCTCTCCCCTCAGGCCCACTAAGGCCCAATACTTCCCCGGGGGGTTCCGGTAACCCCTCCGGCACTCCGGTTTTATCCGAAACTTCTCCGGAACACTTCCGGTGTCCGAATATAGTCGTCCAATATATCAATCTTTATGTCTTGACCATTTCGAGACTCCTCGTCATGTCCGTGATCACATCCGGGACTCCGAACAATCTTCGGTACATCAAAACATATAAACTCATAATATAACTGTCATCGTAACTTTAAGCGTGCGGACCCTACGGGTTCGAGAACTATGTAGACATGACCGAGACACCTCTCCGGTCAATAACCAATAGCGGAACCTGGATGCTCATATTGGTTCCCACATATTCTACGAAGATATTTATCGGTCAGACCGCATAACAACATACGTTGTTCCCTTTGTCATCGGTATGTTACTTGCCCGAGATTCGATCGTCGGTATCTCGATACCTAGTTCAATCTCGTTACCGGCAAGTCTCTTTACTCGTTCCGTAATACATCATCCCACAACTAACTCATTAGTCACAATGCTTGCAAGGCTTATAGTGATGTGCATTACCGAGTGGGCCCAGAGATACCTCTCCGACAATCGGAGTGACAAATCCTAATCTCTAAATACGCCAACCCAACAAGTACCTTTGGAGACACCTGTAGAGCACCTTTATAATCACCCAGTTATGTTGTGACGTTTGGTAGCACACAAAGTGTTCCTCCGGTAAACGGGAGTTGCATAATCTCATAGTCATAGGAACATGTATTAGTCATGAAGAAAGCAATAGCAACATACTAAACGATCGAGTGCTAAGCTAACGGAATGGGTCAAGTCAATCACGTCATTCTCCTAATGAGGTGATCCCGTTAATCAAATGACAACTCATGTCTATGGCTAGGAAACACAACCATCTTTGATTAACGAGCTAGTCAAGTAGAGGCATACTAGTGACACTCTGTTTGTCTATGTATTCACACATGTATTATGTTTCCGGTTAATACAATTCTAGCATGAATAATAAACATTTATCATGATATAAGGAAATAAATAATACTTTATTATTGCCTCTAGGGCATATTTCCTTCAGTCTCCCACTTGCACTAGAGTCAATAATCTAGTTCACATCGCCATGTGATTTAACATCAATAGTTCACATCACCATGTGATTAACACCCATAGTTCACATCGTCATGTGACCAACACCCAAAGGGTTTGCTAGAGTCAGTAATCTAGTTCACATCGCTATGTGATTAACACCCAAAGAGTACTAAGGTGTGATCATGTTTTGCTTGTGAGATAATTTTAGTCAACGGGTCTGTCATATTCAGATCCGTAAGTATTTTGCAAATTTCTATGTCTACAATGCTCTGCACGGAGCTACTCTATCTAATTGCTCCCACTTTCAATATGTATCTAGAACGAGACTTAGAGTCATCTAGATTAATGTCAAAACTTGCATCGACATAACCCTTTACGACGAACCTTTTGTCACTTCCATAATCGAGAAACATATCCTTATTCCACTAAGGATAATTTTGACCGCTGTCCAGTGATCTACTCCTAGATCACTATTGTACTCCCTTGCCAAAATCAGTGTAGGGTATACAATAGATCTGGTACACAGCATGGCATACTTTATAGAACCTATGGCCAAGGCATAGGGAATGACTTTCATTCTCTTTCTATCTTCTGCCGTGGTCGGGCTTTGAGTCTTACTCAATTTCACACCTTGTAACACATGCAAGAAACTCTTTCTTTGACTGTTCCATTTTGAACTACTTCAAAATCTTGTTAAGGTATGTACTCATTGAAAAAACTTATCAAGCATCTTGATCTATCTCTATAGATCTTGATGCTCAATATGTAAGCAGCTTCACCGAGGTCTTTCTTTGAAAAACTCCTTTCAAACACTCCTTTATGCTTTTTAGAATAATTCTACATTATTTCCGATCAACAATATGTCATTCACATATACTTATCAGAAATGCTGTAGTGCTCCCACTCACTTTCTTGTAAATACAGGCTTCACCGCAAGTCTGTATAAAACTATATCCTTTGATCAACTTATCAAAGCGTATATTCCTACTCCGAGATGCTTGCACCAGTCCATAGATGGATCGCTGGAGCTTGCATATTTTGTTAGCACCTTTAGGATTGACAAAACCTTCTGGTGCATCATATACAACTCTTCTTTAATGAATCCATTAAGGAATGCAGTTTTGTTTATCCATTTGCCAGATTTCATAAAATGCGGCAATTGCTAACATGATTCAAACAGACTTAAGCATCACTGCGAGTGAGAAGGTCTCATCGTAGTCAATCCCTTGAACTTGTCGAAAACCTTTCGCAACAAGTCGAGCTTTATAGACAGTAACATTACCGTCAGCGTCAGTCTTCTTCTTGAAGATCCATTTATTTTCAATGGCTTGCCGACCATCGGGCAAGTCAACCAAAGTCCATACTTTGTTCTCATACATGGATCCCATCTCGGATTTCATGGCCTCAAGCCATTTTGCGGAATCTGGGCTCACCATCGCTTCTTCATAGTTTGTAGGTTCGTCATGGTCTAGTAACATAACCACAGAACAGGATTACCGTACCACTCTGGTGCGGATCTTAATCTGGTTGACCTACGAGGTTCAGTAATAACTTGATCTGAAGTTTCATGATCATTATCATTAACTTCCCCACTAATTGGTGTAGGTGTCGCAGAAACTGGTTTCTGTGATGATCTACTTTCCAATAAGGGAGCAGGTACAGTTACCTCATCAAGTTCTACTTTCCTCCCACTCACTTCTTTCGAGAGAAACTCCTTCTCTAGAAAGGATCCATTCTTAGCAACGAATATCTTGCCTTCGGATCTGTGATAGAAGGTGTACCCAACAGTAACTTTTGGGTATCCTATGAAGACGCACTTTTCCGATCTGGGTTTGAGCTTATCAGGATGAAACTTTTCACATAAGCATCGCAACCCCAAACTTTAAGAAACGACAACTTTGGTTTCTTGCCAAACCACAGTTCATAAGATGTCGTCTCAACGGATTTAGATGGTACCCTATTTAACGTGAATGCAGCTGTCTCTAATGCATAACCCCAAAACGATAGTGGTAGATCGGTAAGAGACATCCTATATCGCACCATATCTAATAAAGTACGGTTACGATGTTCGGACACACCATTACACCGTGGTGTTCCAGGTGGCGTGAGTAGTGAAACTATTTCACATTGTTTTAACTGAAGGCCAAACTCATAACTCAAATACTCTTCTCCACGATCAGATCGTAGAAACTTTATTTTCTTGTTACGATGATTTTCCGCTTCACTCTGAAATTATATGAACTTTTCAAATGTTTCAGACTTCTTTTTCATTAAGTAGATATACCCATATCTGCTCAAATCATCTGTGAAGGTCAGAAAATAATGATACCTGCTACGAGCCTCAATATTCATCGGACCACATACATCTGTATGTATGAGTTCCAACAAATTTGTTGCTCTCTCCATAGTTTCGGAGAACGGCGTTTTAGTCATCTTGCCCATGAGGCACGGTTCGCAAGCATCAAGTGATTCATAATCAAGTGATTCCAAAATCCCATCAGTATGGAGTTTCTTCATGCGCTTTACACAAATATGACCTAAACGGCAGTGCCACAAATAAGTTGCACTATCATTATTAACTTTGCATCTTTTGGCTTCATTATTATGAATATATGTATCACTACGATCGAGATCCAACAAACCATTTTATTGGGTGTATGACCATAGAAGGTTTTATTCATGTAAACAGAACAACAATTATTCTCTAATTTAAATGAATAACCGTATTGCAACAAACATGATCAAATCATATTCATGCTCAACGCAAACACCAAATAACACTTATTTAGTTTCAACACTAATCCCGAAAGTATAGGGAGTGTGCGATGATGATCATATCAATCTTGGAACTACTTCCAACACACATCGTCACCTCGCCTTTTACTAGTCTCTGTTTATTCTGCAACTCCCGTTTCGAGTTACTACTCTTAGCAACTGAACCAGTATCAAATGCTGAGGGGTTGCTATAAACACTAGTAAAGTACACATCAATAACATGTATATCCAATATACCTTTGTTCACTTTGCCATCCTTCTTATCCACCAAATATTTGTGGTAGTTCCGCTTCCAGTGACCAGTCCCTTTGAAGTAGAAGCACTTAGTCTCAGGCTTAGGTACAGACTTGGGCTTCTTCACTTGAGTAGCAACTTGCTTGCCGTTCTTCTTGAAGTTCCCCTTCTTCCCTTTGCCCTTTTCTTGAAACTAGTGGTCTCGTCAACCATCAACACTTGATGTTTTTCTTGATTTCTACCTTCGTCGATTTCAGCATCACGAAGAGCTTGGGAATTACTTACGTCATCCCTTGCATACTATAGTTCATCACGAAGTTCTACTAACTTGGTGATGGTGACTAGAGAATTCTGTCAATCACTATTTTATCTGGAAGATTAACTCCCACTTGATTCAAGCGATTGTAGTACCCACACAATCTGAGCACATGCTCACTGCTTGAGCTATTCTCCTCCATCTTTTAGCTATAGAACTTGTTGGAGACTTCATATCTCTCAACTCGGGTATTTTATTTAAATATTAACTTCAACTCCTGGAACATCTCATATGGTCCATGACGTTCAAAACGTCTTTGAAATCCCGATTCTAAGCCGTTAAGCATGGTGCACTAAAATATCAAGTAGTCAGCATATTGAGCTAGCCAAACGTTCATAACGTCTGCATCTGCTCCTGTAAGAGGTCTGTCACCTAGCGGTGCATCAAGGACATAATTCTTCTGTGCAGCAATGAGGATAATCCTCAGATCACGGATCCAATCCGCATCTTTGATACTAACATCTTTCAACATAATTTTTCTCTAGGAACATATCAAAAATAAACACAGGGAAGCAACAACGCGAGCTATTGATCTACAACATAATTTGCAAAATACTATCAGGACTAAGTTCATGATAAATTTAAGTTCAATTAATCATATTACTTAAGAACTCCCACTTAGATAGACATCCCTCTAATCCTCTAAGTGATCATGTGATCCATATCAACTAAACCATGTCCGATCATCACGTGAGATGGAGTAGTTTCAATGGTGAACGTCACTATGTTGATCATATCTACTATATGATTCACGCTCGACCTTTCGGTCTCCGTGTTCCGAGGCCATATCTGCATATGTTAGGCTCGTCAAGTTTAACCTGAGTATTCCGCGTGTGCAACTGTTTTGCACCCGTTGTATTTGAACGTAGAGCCTATCACACCCGATCATCACGTGGTGTCTCAGCACGAAGAACTTTCGCAACGGTGCATACTCAGGGAGAACACTTTTATCTTGAAATTTTAGTGAGAGATCATCTTATAATGCTACCGTCAATCAAAGCAAGATAAGATGCATAAAAGATTAACATCACATGCAATCAATATAAGTGATATGATATGGCCATCATCATCTTGTGCTTGTGATCTCCATCTCCGAAGCACCGTCATGATCACCATCGTCACCGGCGCGACACCTTGATCTCCATCGTAGTATCAATGTCGTCTCGCCAACTTATTGCTTTTACGACTATCGCTACCGCTTAGTGATAAAGTAAAACAATTACATGGCGATTGCATTGCATACAATAAAGCGACAACCATATGGCTCCTGCCAGTTGCCGATAACTCGGTTACAAAACATGATCATCTCATACAATAAAATATAGCATCATGTCTTGACCATATCACATCACAACATGCCCTGCAAAAACAAGTTAGACGTCCTCTACTTTGTTGTTGCAAGTTTTACGTGGCTGCTACGGGCTTAGCAAGAACCGTTCTTACCTACGCATCAAAACCACAACGATAGTTTGTCAAGTTGGTGCTGTTTTAACCTTCGCAAGGACCGGGCGTAGCCACACTCGGTTCAACTAAAGTGAGAGAGACAGACACCCGCCAGTCACCTTTAAGCAACGAGTGCTCGCAACGGTGAAACCAGTCTCGCGTAAGCGTACGCGTAATGTCGGTCCGGGCCGCTTCATCTCACAATACCGCTGAACCCAAGTATGACATGCTGGTAAGCAGTATGACTTATATCGCCCACAACTCACTTGTGTTCTACTCGTGCATAGCATCAACGCATAAAACCATGCTTGGATGCCACTGTTGGGGAACGTAGTAATTTCAAAAAATTTCCTACGCACACGCAAGATCATGGTGATGCATAGCAACGAGAGGGGAGAGTGTTGTCCACGTACCCTCGTAGACCAAAAGCGGAAGCGTTAACACAACGTGGTTGATGTAGTCGTACGTCTTCACGATCCGACCGATCAAGTACCGAACGCACGGCACCTCCGAGTTCAACACACGTTCAGCTCGATGACGTCCCTCGAACTCCGATCCAGCCGAGGGGGGCACCGCACACGGCTAAAATATCGTATATCAATTGTGTGTCCAGAGGTGCCCCCTTGCCCCCGTATATAAAGGAGAACTGGGGGGAGGCCGGCCGGCCCTTGGTGTGCACCAAGGAGGGGGGGAGTCCTCCTCCTAGTAGGAGTAGGACTCCCCTTTCCTAGTCCAACTAGGAAGAGAGAAGGGGGAAGGAAAGAGAGGGAGAGGGAGAGGGAAAGAGGGGCCGCGCACCCCTCCCCTAGTCCAATTCGGACTCCCCATGGGAGGGGGCGCACCACCTCCTGGGCTGCTGCCCTCTCTCTCCCCTCAGGCCCACTAAGGCCCAATACTTCCCCGGGGGTTCCGGTAACCCCTCCGGCACTCCGGTTTTATCCGAAACTTCTCCGGAACACTTCCGGTGTCCGAATATAGTCGTCCAATATATTAATCTTTATGTCTCGACCATTTCGAGACTCCTCGTCATGTCCGTGATCACATCCGGGACTCCGAACAACCTTCGGTACATCAAAACATATAAACTCATAATATAACTGTCATCGTAACTTTAAGCGTGCGGACCCTACGGGTTCGAGAACTATGTAGACATGACCGAGACACCTCTCCGGTGAATAACCAATAGCGGAACCTGGATGCTCATATTGGTTCCCACATATTCTACGAAGATATTTATCGGTCAGACCGCATAACAACATACGTTGTTCCCTTTGTCATCGGTATGTTACTTGCCCGAGATTCGGTCGTCGGTATCTCGATACCTAGTTCAATCTCGTTACCGGCAAGTCTCTTTACTCGTTTCGTAATACATCATCCCGCAACTAACTCATTAGTCACAATCTTGCAAGGCTTATAGTGATGTGCATTACCGAGTGGGCCCAGAGATACCTCTCCGACAATCGGAGTGACAAATCCTAATCTCGAAATACGCCAACCCAACAAGTACCTTTGGAGACACCTGTAGAGCACCTTTATAATCACCCAGTTACGTTGTGACGTTTGGTAGCACACAAAGTGTTCCTCCGGTAAACGGGAGTTGCATAATCTCATAGTCATAGGAACATGTATAAGTCATGAAGAAAGCAATAGCAACATACTAAACGATCGAGTGCTAAGCTAACGGAATGGGTCAAGTCAATCACGTCATTCTCCTAATGAGGTGATCCCGTTAATCAAATGACAACTCATGTATATGGCTAGGAAACATAACCATCTTTGATTACCGAGCTAGTCAAGTAGAGGCATACTAGTGACACTCTGTTTGTCTATGTATTCACACATGTATTATGTTTCCGGTTTATACAATTCTAGCATGAATAATAAACATTTATAATGATATAAGGAAATAAATAATACTTTATTATTGCCTCTAGGGCATATTTCCTTCAGAAATTGCTGAGGTCTCTTGACAGCTCCTTTGACACCTTGGCCTTGATGATTCAAGAGCGTCCTAATTACAAGTCACTTGTTCCCGCTGATATTCTTGAGAGACTCAATACTCATGAATTTCAGCAAGTTGAGAAAAGAGATATGTATGGTCCCAGCTATGGACGACCTCGCGCTCTGAAGGAAAAGGCTAAAGCCAAGGAAATTTCTTCAACTGAAGAAGAAGAGTCTGAATGTAGTACTGATGATGCTGGGGAAATTGGCAGAGAACTGGCGATGCTTGTGAGGAAGTTCCAGAAGTTCTCCAGGAGGAACTACTTTGGAAATTCTCCAAAGCATGACTTGAAAAACATTGGAGAAGCTTCTGCTTGAGACTACGACAAGAGAACTTGCCACAAATGCAAGAAGCCAGGCCATTACATCGCTGACTGTCCCCTCTAGAAAAAGGGATCAAGGAAGAAGAAGTCTAGCAAGGATGACGAGTCTGATGATAAAAAGAAGAAGTCATCAAAATCTTCCGTGAAGTCATGATCAAAGAACAAAAGCACCTCCGGTAAAGCTCGTGCTTTCATTGGAAAGGAAATGGGCTCTGAGGAAGAATCTGAAGAAGCTGAGGAATCTGAGGAGGAGTCTGACTCTGGGGTAGCAAGCTTGTCCCTCGCTACGGAGTTCATCAGCAAGTCCATCTTAGACCACGAAGAAAAGGGTGACTCCACCAACACAAAAGATTATGCTGATGACTACACTCCTGCCTATTGCTTCTACAGGATGATACTCCAAAAGTTGCTGAACGGGTTCCAGACAGTGGCTACACCAATCACTTGACTGATGACAACAATCTCCTCGCCGATGCTCCCCTTACTTCATCTCATCTGAACGATATCACCTACGCTGACAAAGGAAAGATGAAGGTATTGGGTCTAGGTAAGGTTGCTATCTCAAAGGATCGACACATGGAAAAAGTTATGCTTGTCGAGTCCCTCGGATACAACCTCATGTCTGTCTCAATGCTTTGTGATCTTGATATGATTGTCATATTTGGCCAATATAGATGCATTGTGATAATGGAATCTGAAAAGTCCAAAGTCTTCGAAGACTTTAGGAGAGGTGGTTTGGACATTGTAGATTTCTCTCTAGATCCTCAACCGGCCACGTGCCTTCTGGCAAAAGCCTCAGAGTGCTGTCTATGGCATCGACAACTTGGACATGCTGGCATGAGGAATTTGAGCACACTCGTCAAGAAGAAGCATATCATTGGCATCGAGGGTGTAAAATTCATCAAAGTTCACCTTTGCGGCGCTTGTGAGGCTGGAAAGATGACCAAATCCAAGCACTCCGCAAAGACAATCATGACCACTACTCGTCCCATTGAATTACTTCATATGGATCTCTTTGATCCCGCTCATTATGCCATACTAACCAATGTAGCATCACTCTACGGATTCGTCATAGTTGATGATTATTCTTGTTTCACCTAGGTGCAAATCATTACCTTCAAGGCTAAAGTGTAGGGTGTCTTCAGATGGTGCACAAATCAGGACATCACGAATTATGATCTCGAGATCAAGAACATCAGAAGCGACAATGGCATCGAGTTCAAGAACACATGCCTTGATGACTATCTTGACGAACTTGGTATCACTCATGAGCTATCTGCTCCATATACTCCTCGGCATAATGGAATTGAAGAACGCAACAACAGGACACTCATTGAGATGGCTCACACTATGCTTGATGAATACAAGACTTCTCATCGATGGTGGCTTAAAGCAATTGATACTGCTTGTCACATCATCAATCGGGTATATCTTCACAAATTCCCCAAGAAGACTTCATATGAGATCTTCGCTAACAAGAAACCCAATGTGAGTTATTTCAAAGCCTTCGGTGCTAAATACTGGATTAGAGATCCAGATCACAATTCTAAATTTGCACCAAAAGCACATGAGGGTTTTATGCTTGGTTACGAAAAGGACTCGAACACCTACATAGTCTTGAACACCTACCACAACAAGGTTGTTCAAACTGTAGATGTGTGGTTTGATGAAACTAATGGCTCGCAAAGAGAGCACCTGCCATCTGTGCTAGATGAAATGCCTCCTGAGGAATCTATCAAGCTGATGGGCACTGGTGAAATTGTGCCTAGTGAAGAAATAGCTGAAGAAGAAGTGATCATTTCCTGTCGTGAAGAAACTGTTAATCCTGAAGACTCTGAGGAAAATTCTCAACCTCAACAAGGCCCTCGTCCAGCTCATCCGCGAGTGGTGAATGAAGTGCAGATTGAGAAGATCCTCGACAACATCAATGCACCTGGTCCCCTCACTCGCTCAAGAGCTTCACATTTAGCTAACTTTTCTGGGCATTTTGGATTTGTCTCTATCACAGAGCCCACCAAAGTTGATGAAGCATTTCTGGAGCCTGAATGGATTCAAGCCATAAAAGAAGAATTGCAACAATTCGAGCTCAACAATGTGTGGGAGCTTGTGAATCGTCCTGATCCATGCAAGCACAATATCATCGGCACTAAGTGGATCTACCGCAACAAGCAAGACAAAAATGGCCAAGTGGTAACGAATAAGTCTTGTACCACAAGGATACACACAGGTTGAGGGTATTGGTTTTGGTGAAACATTTGCACCTATTACTAGGCTTGAAGCTATTCGTATATTGCTTGCGTATGCTCAATGGTATGCTTGAGGAAGAAGTATATGTTGCTCAACCACTAGGTTTTGAAGATCCAAAGCATCCTGACAGAGTCTTCAGACTGAACAAGGCTCTCTATGGGCTCAAGCAAGCCCCACGGGCTTGGTACGATACTCTGAGTGAAGAAAAGGGGAACCAAGTTCACTTGACCCTACTCTTTTCACAAAGTCTTAAGATTGTGAACTATTCATATGCAAAATTTATGTTTGTGATATTAACTTTGGTTGCACTGAGAAGCGTTTCAGTGACGAATTTGCATATATGATGCGTTAAGAATATCAGATGTCTATGATGGGAGAATTGAAATTCTTCCTAGTCTTCAAATTTGTGAACAACCCAATGGCATCTTCATTTCTCAAGAGAAGTACCTCAAAGATTTCCTGAACAAATTTGGCATGCAAGATTGCAAAGGCCTCAAACAATGCCTACTAATGCTCAACTCTGTGCTAACGAAAATGGAAAGATTTCGATCAGAAGGTATATTGATCCATCATTGGTTCGGTCCTTTACCTATGTGCATCTAGGCCAGATATTATGCTTAGGTTTGCATGTGTTCCCAATTTCAAGTGACACCGAAGGAATCACACCACCAGGCTGTGAAACAAATTCTTCGATATTTAGCTCACACACCAACACTTGGATTATGGTATCCCAAGGGCTCATCTTTTGATCTAGCTGGATTTTCTGATTCTGATTACGCTGGAGATTGTGTGGATCGCAAGTCTACATCAGGCACATGCCATTTCCTCGGACGATCTCTTGTCTATTGGTCCTCAAAAAGCAGACCAACATTGCACTTTCCACAGTTGAGGCTGAATACATTGCTGCTGGTGCCTACTGCTCACAGTTGCTACGGATGAAGCAAACCCTCAATGACTATGGCATCAATGTGAAGAAAGTCCCTCTCTTCGGCGACAATGAGAGTGCTATCAAGATCACCCAAACCCAGTGCAACACTCCAAGACGAAGCATATTCATATTCAGCACCACTTTCTTTGTGATCATGTGCTGAAGGGAGACATTGTCATCGACCACGTGAAGACTGAAGACCAGCTTGCCGATATCTTCACTAAGCCCTTGGATTAGAAGAGATTCTGCAAGTTGCGGTGTGGGCTAAACATCATAGAATCTTCAAATGTCCTCTGAAGTGGACACACATCCTAACGATTATGCATTCTTGATGACTTTGATGCACAACACGCGAAGTAAAGTATTTCTTCAATCAACGAAGACTTACCCTTTAAGTGCTAAGAAATTAACAATGAACTTGACTCTCAAAACCCTACGACAATTGTATGAGGTGTCTGTAGTCATTATAGTTCTTATACGGTGGGTAACGCCACCACCTCTTAATGATATTCTTCAAATTTGAGTTTTTCATCATTTCCAACTTCGTCAAACTTTTCAAATTCGTCATTTGAGGTTATTCTTAATTGCTTGAGCTAATTTTTTGATATACATTTGAGCTTTCCATGTCCTCCAAAACATCCACATATTGCTAATTCTTCATTTGGATTTCTTCATCTATGTGGATATGATCAGACCCACCCCCTCTATGCTAAGCTAACCCCTCTACTCGCAAATTCTTCATATGCATTCTACTTAACATTGTTCAAAGTCTTCACTGTGTACTTGACAGCTGAAGAAATTACAAACACATTTTAAAATTATAAAAAGGGTTTTTGGCGGTTGCCACAGTAACTTCATCCCGTGCTTCACACGCGTGGATAAGTATGTGAAAATGCATGTGTGATGCGTGCCACTGAGATGCAAATGGCCAGGGGCTTATCCGTCCAAAATCTCCTGACCCCTCAGTTTTCACTGCGGCTATAAATAGCCTTGACCCCATCAACACAATTTCACTTCGCCTCTCTGCTCCCGTTGCTCTCAAACCTCAAACCCTAGCGCCGCTGCTAATTTCATCACTGCCGGAGAAGAAGAGCTTCACTACCTCGAGTAGTTTGTCATCGTACTCACGCCAGACGCGGATTTCTTCACCTCCGCCACCGCCGTAGATGTCTTTCGTCGCCAAGTTAGGGCACGGAAGAACTAAACTAATGATTTCCATCGTTTTGTTGTCCAGTTCATCTAGTTCGTCACTGGGGGAATTAAATGCTAATTTTACCGCCCCATTTGATCTTCACTCTACTCGAAAATCTTCAAGTGCTATTTTTACCACTCCTTCAATTCTTCAGCACTTCCTTTTGGCCAGTCTTGTGTATTTCAACTAAGTTATGCTTAACTACTAGATTCCTCAATTATGTAATTGCTTCAATTTGTACAACTTTGTAACCTTAGTCAAGAACACTTAGTTAATTATGTCAAGATGATAAGGGTCAATTTCCCCAATTGTTATTTTTAATCTCTAAGAACGCATGTGACACTTCCCTATTTCCTCGCAACTATACTCTATTCACAGGTACAATGTCTGTGGACGAATCACTTGGTTCTCATCAACTTAATTCATTTGCAGCCTTTTTTGAGGAAAACCTTCGAACATCTCCAGAGTCCTCACGAGTTCAAAAACGTCAGTTGAAGAAAATGGTTGAAGGAAAAAGGCCTCGGAAAGGAGGCAAGAGGAACAGACTACTATCAAGATACCTACGGATATTTTCTTAGGGTATTGCACGCCTGATGAAAATGTTCATGGCAAAGAAACCAAGGAGCGGCACAAAACACGCATGCAAAAGATCAAACGCAGATGGACATATGAATGGAGAGCTTATAAATACGTCACACCCAAGTACATGAAGGAATTCGCTGCGAAGCCTCCATGCAATAGGCCACTGCTTGCTCCTGGTCAACTGGCTGATCCTACAAGTGTCCAAAGGGGTGAAGAATTCCCCAAGGAATGTGAAAGGCGTCAAGCTAAATTGGCAAAACAAGCCAAGAAAGCCGTTGAATTCAATAGGGCTACAAAGACCTCAACTACAGCTGGTGCCAGTGGCAGTGGTCGTGTCAGTGCTCCCAAGAAGTCCATGCGGAAGAAGCCTGCACACAAGCCCAAGCCGTCTGACCCAAAGCACTCAGTGGCCAAGCTGGCAGCTTTAAAGGCCTCAGCACACAAGACTGCAAAATCTTCAGTGCCTCTTCCTGGCACAAGTTCCCCCATGGCTGCAGCAAGAGCTTCAACTCTGGTCGTGCTCGCATCTTGCCAGCACACCGAGGGCTTTACAACAGCCTCAATTGCTGCATCAAGTGCCTCAGCGAGTGGGCAACCATCTTATTCGATGCCCAAACTGCAGCAAAAGGTCACTGCTGACCGTGGAACTAGGCCCAGTCCCAAAAGAAAGGTCGTTGTGCCTGATGAGGACATTAATACCATTGTTACACCCACAACCCCTGCTGCTATACATACTGTACCAATTATTAGAGCTCGCGCACGCTAATTGAATTATCAGGTACTTTTGTTTCTTGGTGACAATTCTAATGTTCATGAGAATATGATGCTGCCTAAATTGGATACATTTGTGTTGATTACTAATGAAGGGCCTAGCATGGACAAGAGGGATGAACACTGAAGCAGGATCAAGCATGGAGAAGAAGGCGTGCGCGAAGGGATCCAGAATGGCGTTTCTAGTGCATATTTGAGCACTTTGAAGCCTTCGTGATGACCTACAAGGACATGGACGAAATATACAAGATGCCCCTTCATAACTTTCGCCCATAACATATTTTAGGTGTTGCGCCACCTTATTTTTGGGCTAGTCCCATGTAATTTTGAAATACTTAAGTATGGGTTGTTTTTAGAGTCCGTGTGTGTGGGGAAACAAAGTTAGTGTTGCTTTCGGACCCCTCCTACAAGGGGCCACAAAATTCCCCCTTCTCCTCCATATATACAGCCCTTAGGGCGTCGTTTAGACTTTGGGTTTTGTTTAGATTAAAAGTTCGCCATAGCTGCAACTCCGCGTACTTCGTTTGTGTTCAACGACCAGACCTAGACGTCAGAGAACCCCACTTGATCAATAAAGCTTTCCTCTTTTATTTGCAATATCCAGATTACAATTTCAGTTTCTTGCTTGTTCTTCCTTTGCTTGCAGGAAATAGACCCACGTGGTCAGGTTGATCGTGCTCCGGCGTGGTCAATAATCTCTCAAAGTTGGTTTAGCGATTGCTAAGGCGCGATGTCCTCACACGTACAGAGTCGGATTGTCAAAGTCTACTCCACCAAAAATGATAGCCACCATCTCATCGAAATACGGGACACATTTGCCTCTATCAAAGTGGTATCAGATTTCCAGGTTGCTCGGTTAGATTTTCCAGTTTTTCATAGTTTAGATCGAGTCTTTTCTTCATACTTACAGTCCATGAAAAAGCAAAAAAATTAAGAATTTAGGGTTAGTTAGTCATATCCGAACCAATCTGAGCCTTTGCATAATCTTTTTAGGGTTTTGCTTTGTTGAATTTGCGGTTGCATCTCGTGTCTAGTTGCTGGTCTTAGCGTCTAGTCCTTTAGAGTTTCGAGTTCTGTCACAGTTTGTCACGCCCCCGCCGCACCATATCCTACCACCGCTGCCATATACCACGACCACTGCCATGTCTTGCCACCGCTGACATATCCTACCACCATATATCCACCACAATCCGAGTTCTTTTCATATTAGGATTGTTTCCGAGAACTATTTTCAGATTCATGTTTCCTTGCCTGAGTAGGTTTTGGAAAAGGTCCCAGGGAGACCCCCGGGCAGTTTTTAGGCTACAATTTCAGCGACTGGAAATATTTTTCCCTATCCTGTTTTGAGACACTCGGCATCATAGTGACTTTTTGTCACACTTTTTGGTCGTCGTGCCCTGATTTCCAAAAAAATAGTCAAATTTTTTTGTGCCTATCCTGTTATTTTGATTTGGGAAGAGTTTTGGGACACTTGCCATTATAGCGATTTTCCGCAAAAAAGAGCACCAAACAAAAGCAGTGCAAAAAAGTATGGAGTGTGCTTTTCCCTTGTTTTCGTGTAGCGCTGTGATTTTGTTAGTGTTCTAGGCTCGCGTCTCTAGCATGGTCTAGCCTAGGACCAGCACGGTACCGTCGTTGAGCGTTTATTCAACTTTGCATCTCTGAAATGATTATTGATGACTTTTTTGCAACCATTTTATAAACCATCCCATCTCCACATGCATCTATGTCGTGTGTTTGACTCTCCCTGGTAATCGTTCTATCCAAGCTTTGAGAGTTTGGCTACAATGGTTGCTGATCACCGCCTGCTGCTGGGTAAGAACTGGTAAGAATTTGAGATTTGCTTGATGGTTTTGTGACACACCACCACCACCACCACTTTCTAGTACTCTGTAGGATCATATTTTTGTGTGTTTCTATTGCTGCTAACCATGGTAGGATCACAAGGCGACGAGGTTGACTGGGTGAACATGACGAAGAAGGAGCTTCATGATAAATTTCAGCAAATGTTGGGTCAACAAGTGGAAGACGTGATGGCCAGCTTTGGAAAACCACTTGAGAGGATTGATGAAATTGAGAAGACAATTGACACCAAGTGGGCGCCAAGTTCGACGAAGTACTCGTACGTCTACCACAACCACCACCCACATCTGCTACACCAATGCAACAACATCAACAACCACCTCCACGTCGCGATCCAGCAGGGCGAGCGCAGCGTGATCCTCTTGAGCCAAGACAAATTTCCGGTGCTGCTGCTACTGCTGTTGATGCTTCTATAGCTCCTGTTGCTACTGCAGAGGTGGAGGACTATCACGAGGATGAGGTTGATCAAAATAAGAACTACGCGTAACCACCAGCACCACCACCATCAGGTTGACCTCATGCATATAATCGCAATGGTAGGGCTGCAGCACCACCTCGGGTATGAGATTATGACCATATTCCTAAACTAAAATTGAATATTCCACCGTTTGAGGGTAGATACATTCGTAATGTATATCTTACTTGGGAGTTAGAAACTGAACAACGTTTCACATGCTTACAATATCCTGAGGATAGACGTGTTGTTGCTGTTGTTTGTGAATTCACTAGTTTTGCTTCTGTTTGGTGGTCTGAGCATTGTAGATTATATCATGATAATATCCCTACTACTTGGGTTTCTTTGAAAACTACTATGCGTACTCATTGGGTTCTAGCATATTATCAATGTGAATTACTTCAAAAACTGCAGAGTTGGAGACAAGGAAATTTTTTTTGTAGAGGATTATTATCAGGAATTACAAACTGGCATGATTAGATGTGGTATTGTTGAGGATAATGAAGCTATGCTTGCACGTTTTATCAGTGGATTAAATACAGAGATTCAGACCATTTTAGAGTATGAGTATAACACTCATTTTTTCCGTCTTGCTTGCAAAGCTGAACGTGAAGTGCATGATCGACACTCATTGGCGCGAACTAATTTTTCTGCAGGTCGACCTTCACCATGGACACCGCGTGCATCTTCTACTTCCACACATTCTGCTACACCGGCACCTCCGTCGGCTGCCACCTCCAGCCTTGATACAAGAAAGCAAGCACTACCACCACTATCTGCCAAGAGCACACCTACCGGGCCTGCACAGAGCTCTTCTTCATCCATGGCATCAACAAGGCACACACATGATATTATTTTTCGTTGTTGTAAGGGTAGAGGTCATTATGCGAGGAAATGTCAATCTTCGCATGTTATGATTGCTACTGAGGATGGTGGGTATGAGTCTGCTAGTGACTATGATGAGGAGACTTTGGCTCTTATTACAAGTGAAGAACACGGTGGAGATGATTCTGATCATGAGATGCAATACATGGCTGCCGAAGACGCTGACAGGTATGAAAGTTTAGTTGCTCAACGTGTTTTGAGTGTGCAGGTCACACATGCTGAGCAAAATCAGAGGCATAATTTGTTCCATACAAAGGGAGTTGTGAAGGAACGTTCTGTTCGCGTCATCATAGATCGAGGGAGCTACAACAACTTGGCTAGCATGGAGATGGTGGAGAAGCTATCTCTCACCACAAGACCACATCCACACACTTACTACTTCCAATGGTTCAACAACAGCGGTAAGGTTAAGGTAACACGTACTGTTCATGTGCATTTTAGTATCTCTACATATGCTGATTATGTTGATTGTAATGTGGTACCCATGCAAGCATGTCCCCTATTACTTGGTAGACAAGGGCAATTTGAAAAAAAATTATGTACACCATGGTAGAAACAATCAGTATACTCTTGTTCACAAGGATAAACATATTACTTTGCTTCCTATGACTCCTGATTCCATTTTGAAACATGATATTAATATAGCTAATAAAGCAAAACAGGAGAAAAATAAAAGTGATAATCAGATTGTGGCAAAAGAATTTGAGCACCAAATGAAGCATAACAATAAACCATCTAGTCTTGCTTCTGAAATTAAATTGAAAAGTGCATGTTTACTTGCCACCAAATTTGATATTGATAATCTAAATTTCAACAAATCTGTTTGCTATGCTTTTGTGTGCAAAGAGGCATTATTTTCATTCGGGGACGTGCCTTCCTCTTTGCCTCCTGCAGTCACTAACATTTTGCAGGAGTTTGTTGATGTCTTTACACAAGAGGTGACACCGAGATTACCACCTATTCGCGGGATTGAGCATTAGATTGACTTAATTCCCGGTGCTTCGCTGCCAAACCGTACCAATTTAGAGGAGACGAAGGAGATTATGCGTCATTAGAGGAGCTGATCGACAAAGGTTATATACGAGAATCTCTTAGTCCTTGTGTGGTTCCTATTATACTAGTGCCAAAAAAGGATGGTACGTCACGTATGTGTGTTGATTGTAGAGGCATTAATAATATTACTATTTGTTATCGCCATCCTATTCCCAGGCTAGATGATATGCTTGATGAATTGAGTGGCCCTACAATATTCTCCAAAGTTGATTTGCGTAGTGGATACCATCAAATTCGTATGAAATTGGGAGATGAATGGAAAGCAATATTTAAAACTAAGTTTGGTTTATATAAGTGGCTAGTCATGCCTTTTGGGTTAACTAATGCACCTAGTAATTTCATGAGATTAATGAATGAAGTTTTATGTGCTTTCATTGGACGATTTGTGGTAGTCTATTTTGATGATATAATGATTTATAGAAAATCTTTCAAAGAACATTTGGAACATTTACGTGCTGTTTTTATTGCTCTACGTGATGCACGTTTGTTTGGTAACCTTGGGAAGTGCACCTTTTGCACCGACCGAGTATCTTTTCTTGGCTATGTTGTTACTCCAGAGGGAATTGAAGTTGATAAAGCCAAGATTGAAGCTATTTAGAGTTGGCCGCAACCCAAGACAATCACACAAGTGAGGAGTTTTCTGGGACTCGCTTGTTTCTATAGGCGTTTTGTGAGAGATTTTAGCACCATTGACGCACCTCTCAATGAGCGTACAAAGAGGGATGTGCCTTTTGTTTGGGGTACCGCACAAGAAGAAGCCTTCACGGTATTGAAAGATAAGCTGAAACATGCTCCTTTACTCCAACTTTCTGATTTTAATAAGAATTTTGAGTTTGAATGTGATGCTAGTGGAATTGGATTACGAGGTGTATTATTACAAGATGGCAAACCTGTTGCATACTTTTCTGAAAAATTGAGTGGGCCTAATCTCAACTATTCTACTTATGATAAATAATTATATGCTCTTGTTCGAACCTTAGAAACATGGCAACATTATTTATGGCCCAAAGAATTTGTTATACATCCTGATCATGAATCTTTGGAACACATTAAAAGTCAAGCAAAATGAACCGTAGACATGCTAAATGGGTTGAATTCATTGAGACTTTCCCTTATGTCATTAAACACAAGAATGGTAAAGAAAATGTTACTGCTGATGCTTTGTCTCATCATTTACTATGCTTTCACAGCTTGACTTTAACATATTTGGTTTGGAGACAATCAAAGATCGATATGTGCATGATGCTGTATTTAAACATGTATTGCTGAATTGTAATGAAAGGAGAACATGGAACAAGTTCATCGTTAACGATGGATTTATGTTTCGTGCTAACAAGCTATGCATTCCAGCTAGCTTCGTTCGTCTTTTGTTGTTGTAGGAGGCGCATGGAGGAGGATTAATGGGGCACTTTGGCGTCAAGAATACGGAGGATATACTTGGTACACATTTCTTTTGGCCAAAGATGAGACGGGATATTGAGTGTTTTGTTGCTCGCTGCGCTACATGTCAAAAAGCTAAGTCACGACTCAATCCTCATGGTTTATATATGCCTTTGCCTATACCTAGTGTTCCTTGGGAAGATATATCTATGGATTTTGTTTTAGAATTAACTCGAACAAAGAAGGGGAGGGATAGCATATTTGTTGTCGTGGATAGATTTTCAAAAATGGCACATTTCATACCATGTCATAAAAGCGATGATGCTGCTAATGTTGTTGATTTGTTCTTTCATGAAATTATTCACTTGCATGGTGTGCCAAATACTATTGTTTCAGATCGTGATACTAAATTTCTTAGCCACTTTTGGAGATGTTTATGGGCTAAGTTGGGGACCAAACTGCTTTTTAGTACTACTTGTCACCCGCAAACTGATGGAAAAACTGAAGTAATCAATAGAACATTGACTACTATGCTTAGGGTTGTTTTGAAGAATAACAAGAAAATGTGGGAAGAATGCTTGCCTCATACTGAATTTGCTTATAATCGTTCGCTGCATTCTACTACTAAGATGTGCCCTTTTGAAATTGTGTATGGTTTCCTACCTCATGCACCTATTGATTTGTTGCCTCTTCCATCTTCGGAGAAGGTTAATTTTGATGCTAAACAACGTGCTGAATTGATCTTAAAAATGCATGAGTTAACTAAGGAGAACATTGAGCGTATGAATGTTAAATATAAACTTGCTTGAGATAAGGGTAGAAAATGTGTTGTGTTTGCACCTGGAGATCTTGTTTGGTTACATTTGCGTAAGAATAGATTTGCGCAAATCAAAGCTAATGCCACGTGCTGATGGTACTTTTAAGGTGTTAGAGAAAATAAATGATAATGCATATAAACTTGAGCTGCCTGCAGATTTTGGGGTTTATCCCACTTTTAACATTGTAGCTTTGAAGCCTTATTTGGGTGAGGAAGATGAGCTTACGTCGAGGTTGACTTCATTTCAAGAAGGGGATGTTGATGAGGACATTAATACCATTGTCACACCCACATCCCCTGCTTCTATACATACTGGACCCATTATTAGAGCTCGCGCATGCCAATTGAATTACCACGTACTTTCGTTTCTTGGTGACAATTCTAATGTTCATGAGAATATGATGCTGCCTAAATTGGATACATTTGTGTTGATTACTAATGAAGGGCCTAGCATTGACTTGAGGGATGAACACTGGAGCGGGATCAAGCATGGAGATGAAGGCACGCGCGAAGGGATCCAGAATGGCGTTTCTAGTGCATATTTGAGCACTTTGAAGCCTCCGTGATGACCTACAAGGACATGAACAAAATATAAAAGATGCCCTTCATAACTTTCGTCTATAGCTTACTTTAGGTGCTGCGCCACCTTATTTTTGGGCTAGGCCCATGTAATTTCGAAATACTTAAGTATAGGTTGTTTTTAGAGTCTGTATGTGTGGGGAAACAAAGTTAGGGTTGGTTTCGGACCCCTCTTCCAAAGGGCCACGAAATCTCCCTACTCCTCCTTATATACATCCCTTAGGGCGTCGTTTAGACCTTGGGTTTTGTTTAGATTAAAAGTTCGCCATAGCTGCAACTTCGCGTACTTCGTTTGTGTTCAACGACCAGAGCAAGACATCAAAGAACCCCACTTGATCAATAAAGCCTTCCTCTTTTATTCGCAATATCCATATTGCAATTTCAGTTTCTTGCTTGTTCTTCGTTTGCTTGCAGGAAATAGACCCTCATGGTCAGGTTGATCGTGCGCCGGCGTGGTCAATAACCTCTCAGAGTTGGTTTAGCGATTGCTAAGGCGGGACGTCCTCGCACGTTCATAGTCGGATCGTCAAAGTCTACTCCACCAAAAATGATAGCCACCATATCATCGATAGACGGGACACCTTTGCCTCCAACAGTGCCTCAAGTTGATGAACGTGGGATGGCTGACGAAGATGAAATCATAGAGTTCCTCAGAAGGAAGCAAGAGTAAGGTACGGCTGTAAAGAATTCCTCAGTTCCATTGCTACTAGATGCAACACCCACGATGCAGCTATATCTCCCACGTGTCGAGGCACGACTTAGAGGCATAACCGCATAGTGGTTTTGTCGCAAGAAGGGTCATCTTCACACAATCCCATGTAATGAACAAGAATGGGATAAAGAGTTGGCTTACAATCGCCACTTCACACAATACATGAATATATATCATACATCATCCAAAATACAAACATATAGACCGACTACAGTCAAATCCAAATGAAAATAAGACAACCCCAAATGCTAGATCCCTGATCGTCCCAAC
The DNA here is from genome assembly GCF_018294505.1 of Triticum aestivum. NCBI lineage: Eukaryota > Viridiplantae > Streptophyta > Magnoliopsida > Poales > Poaceae > Triticum > Triticum aestivum. Next base: position 231,730,845 of record NC_057811.1, on the reverse strand, counting down.
TGGGCTCCACTACTGATCATCAGGAAAAGACACATAGTAACGACCACGTTCCTCGTCGAACTCCCACTTGAGATCGACCCCATCATCTGCACTAGCATCATCGGCACCTGCAACTATTTTGGTAGAATCTATGAGTCACGGGGACTCAGCAATCTCACACCCGCGAGATCAAGACTATTTAAGCTTAAAGGAAAGGATGGTGTAATGAGGTGGAGCTGCAGCGGCAATAAGCATATATGGTGGCTAACTTGCGCAAATGAGAGCGAGAAGAGAAGCAACGGAACGTTCGTCATCTAGCAATGACCAAGAAGTGATCCTGAACACCTACTTACGTCAAACATAACTCAGACCGTGTTCACTTCCCGGACTCCGCCGAGAAGAGACCATCACGGCTACACACGCAGTTGGTGTATTTTAATTGGGTCAAGTGACAAGTTCTCTACAACCGGACATTAAAAAATTCCCATCTGTCTCATAACCGCGGGCACGGCTTTCGAAAGATAATACCCTGCAGGGGTGTCCCAACTTAGCCCATCATAAGCTCTCACGTTCAACGAAGGATAAACCTTCTCCCGGAAAGACCCGATCAGTCTCGGAATCCCGGTTTACAAGACATCTCGACAATGGTAAAACAAGACCAGCAAAGCCACCCGAATGTGCCGACAAATCCCGATAGGAGCTGCACATATCTCGTTCTCAGGGCACACCGGATGAGACATCCTACGAGTAAAACCAGACCTCGAGTTTCCAAGAGGGGGCCCCGCAGTCTACTCAGTTCGGACCAACACTCGAAGGAGCTTGGCCCGGGGGGGGGGGGTTAAAATAAAGATGACCCTCGGGCTCGCGAAAACCCGGGGGAAAAGGCTTAGGTGGCAAATGGTAAAACCAAGGTTGGGACTTGCTGGAGGATTTTTATTCAAGGCGAACTGTCAAGGGGGTCCCATAAATCACCCGACCGCGTAAGGAATGCAAAATCAAGGAACATAATCCCGGTATAACAGTAACTAGGGCGGCAAGAGTGGAACAGAACACCAGGCATAAGGCCGAGCCTTCCACCCTTTACCAAATATATAGATGCATTAATTAAATAAGAGATATTGTGATATCCCAACATATCCATGTTCCGACATGGAACAAACTTCAACTTCACCTACAACTAGCAACGCTATAAGAGGGGCTGAGCAAAAGCGGTAACTTAGCCAAACAACGGTTTGCTAGGAAAGGATGGTTAGGGGCTGACATGGCAAAATGGGAGACATGATATAGCAAGTGATAGGTAGCGGAGCATGGCAATAGAGCGAACAACTAGCAAAGCAAAGATAGAAGTGATTTCGAGGGGTGGTCATCTTGCCTGCAAGGTTCTCAGAGTTGTCGAAAGCTTGATCCTCGTAAGCGTACTCAACAGGTTCCTCGTTCACGAACTCGTCTCCCGGCTCTACCCAAGACAAGACACAAACAAACGGAACCACAATCAACCACGAGAAATGCACAAGCAACATGATGCAAAACATGTATGATATGTGAGATATGATATGCGATGCATATGCGTGCTCCGGAAGGATAATGATGAACAAGGCAGTAACTTGGCAAACCAAGCATGCCACTGGAAAGATGAGGTGATTTCAGTCGAAATCGATACAAAGATCACCGGAAACGGATGCACGGTTTGCAAATGGCAAGCAAAACAAGAATGACACGAATCTGCGATAAACAGCATGATAGCACTTAAAATGCAACAAGTAGCAATGCTACAGCACTCCAACATAGCAACAAAGCATATTGCAGTAATCTACAGGAGATGCTTGACAAAAGATGAACACTGAGCTACCGCTAGTTCACAACATATCAAGCTCAAACAAGCATGACAAAAGTGCAAAAGATAACAGGATCACAGTCTTGGTGAAAAACTGGACATGGCAGAAAACAGCATCAGGTAGCAATGTTCAGAGCACGAAATCAACATGCTACAGGAACTTAACATGGCAAAACATGGCATGGAAGTGTTCTACTAAATGCATATGACAAAAGTCCCTTACTGACCATAAGCCAAAAAGGAAAAGAAGATATAATGGCAAGCATGTAAACATAGCAAGTTTCGTTATCAGGTTTCAGACTTGGCAGAAAACAGAGCATGGCAGAAATAAAAATATATAGGCCTCTTTGTGAGCTTGATGCACTCACTACAGAGCAATGCATGACAAAACAAGCACACCTATAGCAAGATGGCATGTTTATGAAGTTAACCATGGCAAGAACAAAAGCATAGCATGTATGGATCAACTACAATAAGCTTGGCAAAATTGCATATCATGTTAAGAATCTGCCAGAAATATTTTATAGCAAAAGTAGAGCAAGATTGAGTCATGCTATGGCACTCCATAATTTCAAAAAATTCCAGGACTGGATCAATTACAACTATAGCTACAAAACATCATTACTGAACATCTCCAAAATATGCATGGATCTCTCTGTAGCATCAAGTTTACATGGCAACAAAATAACAGCAGACAGACTTGAATTCACCAAGTCCCTGAAATCAGAAATATTACGGGGCCTACTTTGCATGCTTGTGCTAGTCACCACAGAGATCACAAAACTATATGGAATACACCCTTGGAAAGATGGCATGGCATACTTCAAAACACATGTAGAGCTCAAGCCCATAAGATGCACAGATTTAATGATACAAAAATGACAAATCTCCAAGTTCTGCTAAGAACCAGAAGATAACAGCAACTAGCCCTCTTCCAATAAAGATTCGGCCATCAAGATGACCTCTAATGAACATGGTGCAATTGAACAAAATGTAGAGCATCACGAGACGAACAAATTGACATATTACACGCGCAAATCGGAGCTACATGCAAGGAGTTATGGAGCTGTGAACAGAGGCATATGCAGTAAAATATCAAGACTTGTAGAAAAAAAGGGGACGGGGAAAAGTCAACGCTCGGGTGTATGGATCTCGATCGACCTCGGGCTCGTCGTGGCTGGGCTGCCGGAGTCGGGAAGAGGAGGAGGCGGCGGCCGGCGATGGGGGACGCGGAGGGGGAGTGGCCGGAGGTCGGGGAGGCGCGAGGCAGCGCGGGAGAGGCCGCGGGCAGGCGGAGCTCCGTGCGGCGCCGGACCGGCGACGGCGGCAACGGCGGCAACGGCGGCCGGCGGCGAGGCGCGAGGCGGCGCACGGCGAGGCAGGAGGCGAGGAGGCGGCGGCGCTTGGCGGCGGCGGGCGCGGCTCGGCCGCGGGCGACGACGCGGGCCGGCGGGCCTCGGCGCCAGCGACGTACGGTAGCGTAACACGTGGCGGCGGCGCGGAGGTGGACGCGTCCGGCTCCGCCCGGACGTGTCCGGCGGCGGAGTGGGACGAGGGCTAGGGTTTGGACTGAGAATGGTATTTCGGGATGCTCACATATTTATAGGTAGAGGGAGCTAGGAGGCTCCAAATGAGGTGCGGTTTTCGCCCACACGATCGTGATCGAACGACCTAGAGCATGGAAGAGAGTTTGGTGGGTTTTGGGCTGGTTTTAGAGGGCGTTTTTGTTGAACACTCAAATGGACTTTGCGGATGCCCGGTTAACCGTTGGAGTACCAAATGACCTCCAAATGGAACGAAACTTGACCGGTGGTCTCCGGGTGGTATATTAAGGCCACTTGACGAACCTCGGTCCATTCCGAGAAAGTTTGACACCCGCTCACGAAAGAAAACAAGAGGGGTGCACCGGAGGAGATAGGAGCGCCGGATTGCAAAACAGACAACGGGGAAAATGCTCGGATGCAAGAGACGAACACGTATGCAAATGCAATGCACATGATGACATGATATGAAATGCATGACATGAACAAAATGCAAAAACGAAAAACAAAACCCGACCACGAAGGGAATATCATAACACATAGCCGAAAATGGCAAGAATCGGAGTTACAAATATGGCAAGTTACATCCGGGGTGTTACACTAGACCCCATGAAGCTCTTGGATTTACATCTGGTGCACTAAGCTAGATACACCACTTGATGATTTGGACTTGCCTTCGGGCCCAAGCCTTGTGTTGTCTGTATTCATCTTGGATGAGAAGCACAAGATTGCACAAGCAAAGCTGGTGAAGAGACAACAACTACAAAAAGAGAAGGAGTTGCGGAAGGACATGCTTTCAATAACTCCTCAGTAGCTAGTCACTCTTCAATCTAAAACTCAACAGCTGTCTGAAGAGTTTGAATGTCAATCAAATCATTGATGTGGTGTGCGTGACAGGTTCAGCACTACGACCACCAAAGTTGTTGAAGACCACAATCGGCGTGAAGCAGCCAAGTTTGGCATGCTACCACCGTCCAGTTCTTCAGCTCCTCCACGCACCGCACAGGCCAGTGAGACTGCGCCTCTATCTCCTCCATGTGAGACTGCCAGGGCAACTGAAGAAGTTGTGCCCAAAGAAACTATGAGGGGCATCAGTCGCTCCTGAGGAAATTGAACCATCAAGTTCCTCAGTAGCAGCACCAACAACTACTTCATCTTTGAAGATAATCACCTTCCTTCTGCATCAGAAGCGAAGAAGACTAAGGATGCTGAGAAGGAAGCTAAAAAGAGAAAAGATGTAGCTCCTCCCACTACTCTTGAAACCATGAAGAAATTGAAGAAGGCAACATTGTCTTCAATTGTTATTCCAATTAACACTATTCCAATCTCATCAGCGCCCCCTTGCTCCTGCCAGTGATGATTGTTCCGTATGGGGGGAATATGAAATTCCTCAGGATGATGATGAAGAAAATGACAACCACTCTCCTACTACCACAGAGCAAGTGGATGAGGAAATTGAAATTGAAGAAGATGCTTCACTTCAACAAGTATCGTCACGGAAGCCCTCACATGCCCCGTTGACTGAAGAACAAGTTGCTACTTCATCTTGAAGTAGTGAAGCAACTGAAGAGGACGTGGATATTGACCGTGCTACAATGCCCGTTCTACATGATGAATTTTGAGAAGCAGCTCACCGAAATTCACCTATGACCACTCGCCTCACTCAAGTGCCTCAGTCGCCAACGCGCACTGAAGAAATTCATACTGGCTCTAAGGATAGTGTCAGTGTCAAAACCAGCCGATCTCGGGTAGGGGGTCCCGAACTATGCATCTGAGGATCGAAAGTAACAAGGGACATAGGGTACATGATGTTTTACCCAGGTTCAGGCCCTCTTAATGGAGGTAAAACCCTATGTCCTGCTTGATTGTATTTGATGAGTATAGGGGTTACAAGAGTTGATCTACCTCGAGATCGTAATGGCTAAACCCTAGATGTCTAGCCTGTATGAATTATGATAGCCTCTACGAGCTAAACCCTCCGGTTTATATACACACCGGAGGGGCCTAGGGTTGTACAGAGTCAGTTTGTAGAGGAAGGAAATTACATATCCGGACACCAATCTTGCCATCCACGCATAAGAGAGTCCTACCCCGACATGGGGGAAGGTCTTCGGCCTTGTATCTTCACGGCCCATCAGTCCGGCCCATATCACATAGCCCGGACACCCGAGGACCCCCTAATCCAGGACTCCCTCAGATAGGCAATCATATATTCAAACCATCCATGGAGAAATTCCAGCTGCAGCAGCTGATGAAATTTCTCAAGATGATCCAATGGTTGATGTCATCAATACATCACCTCCGCGTGCAGATTTAATTTCTTCAGCAGACACAAATACTGTTCCAACTGCCACTGCTGAGGAAATTGCTAAATCTCTTGTTGTGACTGATCCTAATGATTCCACTGGGTCTCCACGACCAGTTTTGATGTTTGTCCCAAGAAGCTCAATCTTCAACATGTTCTTTTCATGCCAAAGATTGGTAGAGTCCTCAGGCAGCCCAAGTTTGGCAATGCCAAATTCTTCGAAGAGAAGAACTTCTTCGTTGGTGAGTCCCCATATGACTCTGCCAAGATTCGGCGCCTCCATTTTTGGACGAAGACATAGATGAACTATTATGCCTCTCTGTTGTTTGACAAGAACAAAGTATTCCCGCATCGCCATATTCCTCATGTTGATATGGAGTCTATTCGCTGCTTCCGGCATGTTTTGGATGTTCTTCATGATGCTAGATTACTCAACTTCTGCTCTAACGCCTGTGAGTGGAATGAAGAGCTCATTCTTCAATTCTATACTAAAGTGCATTTCTCTGGAAACGCTAACGACATTGCAACATGGGTTCTGGATTGGATGAGTGAAGACACTCATTACAAAGAACCAGTTGATGAACTTCTACATGCTCTTCTCGTTGATTCATCCCAGGAAGAAGCCAAACGAATATATGAAGAACCTGAGATGCCAAGCGACCTGATGTAAGTGCTTATGAAACCAATGGTTAAAGGAGAAGCGCCAAGGACAACCTTCCTTGTGAAGGATTTGTTGCATGTGCCAAGAACGGTCTATCGAATTATGTCCAAGACCCTCAGTCCCATCAAATTTCACAACTCCAATACTGAAGAAGTTGTGGAGTAATGAGGAATCTACTATTCGACACCATTCATGGTACTCCCATCAACATTCATGATTTCTTCATGTGGACTTTGGTCGCAGTGGCATAGTCACCGTTTGACTTGAAGCCGTATGCTCCATGGATCATGAGATTCATCAGATCCTGGTCTTCAGTTCACTACAAGGCTGATTGTCAGAATCACTTAAGCTATCTACTTGAAGTTGAAGTACTTCAGAGAACTCTGTCCATTATTCCTGGCAAGGGCAAGACTGTTATAGATGAAGGAATTTGTCCCCTTGATGGACAATTTCGTCAGCCTATCTCAACCTCCACTGCTGATGAAACTACTAGCCAGGACGCTGCTGCAAAACCTTCAAGACCATCTTCACTCGAAGCACCACGTGTCATGATGGACCGTGAGTTGCTCATAAGCTTGCACCAGAAAGTTGACAAGAATCACCTAGGGGTTAAGCGTCAGTTTTCTGCTATTCAAGCCAACATGACAGTGACGCATAACGCCGTCCGCAAAAACCACTATTATGTCCATGAGATATTTGATCGTACTTGGGCCACACTCTCGCACCTCAAGATAGATGATGAACTTGCTGCCATGGACTACCAAATGAACTTTGATTGGGTTGATCCTCCTAGGAAGAAGTTCAAGAAAACCCAAGCTCCTCTTATACCGAGCTCAGAGTCTTCATCACACACCACTGATGAAAATGAAGTTGTTGAAGACACTGCTGCTAGTCCATCTGCATCACGTGACCCCGACAACGCTGGCGCTCCCTCATCTTCACCATGATGATTTTATTCAGGGGTGCTAGTCCTCAGCTTTGTCTCCTTTTGTTCATATGATGACAAAGGGGGAGAAGTCCAAGTTACTCTTCAAGCAGGTCTATATGTGGGATGTTTTTGCTTAAGTTGTAATTCTTGAATTTCATTGGATATGCTCTTTGATGAGTAGTAGCTTAATAACTATTGGTTGTCTGACTCTTTTGCCACACTTCATACACATGCTTTGTCCTTAAATATTTCTGCTCACGCATGCCCAATTTCGTCAGACACCAATTTTCATCATGCATGCATATTCTTCGAATATCTTATGATCATGCATGATTGGATTCCAAGATACGGGGGGAGATCTCCACAAATTTCAACCTGCCATGTGCATTTGCAATCCAAAGCAAATTCTACATATGCACATCTTCAGGGGGAGTTCCTCAATATCTTGTAACCAATTTCTTGATACTGAGTATTTACACTTCAATTATTTTACTCCCCTTGAAAACCTAACCAATTTGTCATCAGTCTCCAAAAAGGGGGAGATTGTAAGTGCATCAAGTGCCCCTTAGTGGTTTTGGAGTATTGACGACAAATAGTTTGAGGAACTAATGTGTTTGTGAGTATACATAGGAGAAAGAGTCCCTGAAGATTTGATATAACACCTGGAAAACGACCCCTAAAAATGGATTTCTTCAAGTGAAGAATTTGGTGATGAAATTGGTACAACCTTTGAAGAAATTGATGTGAATTCTGGAAGCTTGAAGACTTTGTTTTTGTAGTTTCTTTTCTTCTTACTTAAGTCATAGGAAAAACCGTACTGTTAAAGGGTTCTAGGTCAAAAATATTTCACATTTCCCAAGTGATGCTCAAACCTATACATACACAAGCCACTTTGAGTGAAGCCTTTGGAAATCTCTGAAATAGCTGACGCATTTGCTAGCAACAGTGACAAAGTTCATCTGGTCGCTGACGAATTTGGTCAGGCTGAGGAGTTAGGAGTTCGCTAGTGCTATCTGCCTACGTGAGGAAATTGAGTGCCCGACAAATTTGAGAGTTCAAATTCCAACCGTTGCTCGCTGCGAGCCAGTTGTCGAGTGAATCCTTATCCTGACAACGGTCGAATTGGAGAAGGGAATTTATGATAATTCATATTGGGTTGCCCCTGGAAATAAATAGCCGCCCCACACAACCACTTGTTTGTTGGCTGCTCCAAGAGAACTTGACACTTGTCATTTGAGAGCAACCAATCCTTTGAAGAACTTTAGAGAATCCTAAGTGAGGAAAAACCTAGAGCCAGAGTGATCGAGCATCACTTAAGAGATTGATCTGTGTGATCCCATGTCAATTACCTTTGAAGACTGTCATTCTTCTAGATGGTTAGGTGTCAAGTTCTGAGTACACCAAGAGTCATTGTGGTGTGCTGGTGAAAAAGTTTGTGAAGGTTTTGGAAGTCTACCTTGAAGACGTACCACGAGTGATTGGGTGAGGACTGACTGACCTCACCTCAAGGGGAATATGGTAAGGACTGTGTGTCCTTTGAGTTCATCTCAGCCGCCTCAACCAGATGAACGATTTGATACAACAACTATAACTTGTCTACCAAATTGCTGTGTCTTCACCGAGCCAACCTAGTTTCAAAATCCTCACCCTCCCTTACATTATTCCGCTGCTGACGAATTTGGGATCTATCTACTGATGAATTTGAATTGAAGAATTTCATCATGCCATCTTTAATTTCCACAGTTCATATTCTTCATGCTTGTATGCTTATGCGATTGCATGCTCTTCACTCTTACGTATCCTGTATCCATGTACTCTGATGCTGTGATGACTTAGTTTCCCTCGCGTTTATATTTCTTCACTCTGATCTTTGTCAAATTCTTCAGAGTTTGATGAATTTCTAAAAATCTCCCATTCACCGCTCCCCCTCGGGGATTAAACCTGCACTTTTATTATTTCTTTCTCATGGCAGTGCCAAACTATAGTGATACAGAGCATCCTACTGTAAGTGCATCTAGTACCCCCTAGTGATTTTGGTGTATTGAAGACTTATAGGTTAAGGGACTAATGCGTTTGTGAGTGTACACAGGTTTATAAGGCTATGAGGAGTTTGATATTTACAGAGAAAGTCAACCCCTAAAAATGAATGTCTTCAACTGAAGACTTTGGATTTCTGAAGACTTTATGAAGGCTTAGAAGATGAAGAAATTGGTGTGACCCTGAAGACTTGGTATTCATGCGAGGAACATGAAGCGTGAAGACTTTTGTTTTCATAGTTTCATTTTCTCTTTCTTGAGTCATAGGAAACACCCTACTATTAAAGGGGGTCGAGGAAAAACTAAGGAAAAATTTCCAAGTGATGCTCATCTCAAAATCCTACACCTACCAATCCCTTCGAGTGAAGCCATTGGAAATCTCATACAATTCAGTTAATTTCTTCAGTGACAAAGATGAAGTTCTTCTAGTCTCTGAGGAATTTGTTCTGACTGATGAGTTAGGAATTTGCCTGTGCGGATTGCCTACAAGTGAGGAACATGATAGCCCTGAGGAATTTGATAGCCAAATTTCCGACCGTTGCTGTGCTACGCGCCAGCTGTCCCAAAATATCTACCCACCTAACAGTCATATCATTGAAGGGCATTTATGTCTTGTCATGTCTGGCTGCTCCCTAGGCTATAAATAGCCGCCCCCTACAACCACTAGCTGGTTGGCTGCTCCGAGAGAAACTGACACTTGTCATTGAGAGCATCCATCCTCCGAGGACTTTGAGCGAAAATCATCAAGTGAGGAAAACCCAGACCCAAAGTGATTGAGCATCACTGAAGAGATTGATCCTGTGTGGATCAGACGCTTGTTACCTTTGAAGACTGTGCATCTTCCACACAGTTAGGCGTCATGGTCTAGAGCATCCAAGAGGAAATTGTGGATCACCGAGAGACCGAGTTTGTGAAGGTTTGGAAGTCACCTGAAGACTTACACGAGTGATTGGGCGAGGTCGCTGTGACCTTAGCTCAAGGAGAATACGATGAGGACTGTGTGTCCAACAAGACGTACAACTGTCTCAGGAGTTGGAACTGGTCTACCAAATCATTGTCTTCACCGAGCTAACCGGTTCTATTTCCTCAACCCTTTCATTTCCTCATTACTGCGTTGTGTGCTTGTTCATATCTATTTGAAGACTTTGACTGAAGACTTTCTCAATTTCCTCAGTTCAATTTCTTCAGTCTGTTTGTCTTCATCCTGTTTATCCTCTGCTTACGCTTTCTGTACTCTGTGTTTGTTTTCATTTCATCATGATGACTGTGCTTATGTTATGTTATGTCTTCATATGAGTACTTATTCTGTTGCAAGTAGTTCTTCGCTTAGGAATTTCCTCTCCTTGAAATTCCTCACTGAAGAATTCATAAATATCGCCTATTCACCCCCCTCTAGTCGACTTAACGCACTTTCACCTACGGACATCACCATGTCAAGAGTCCATTTGGCAAGTGACAGGTGCAACATCTACTCCTATACATAAAGGTGAATCATCTCCTTTACACGTGTTTGCTTGACCCCTTCGAGGATGGTATACTACCTGACACTCCTCTTGTGTGCATAGATAGGTATTACCGGAGCTTCTTCATCGACGAGGAGGAGTGCGAGCACATGTGTACGTCTACACCATCTGCGAGGGAAGCGTGGAAGACAAGACGGAAGACGCCAGAAGAACGGGCAAGTCTGCACTTGCCCGGATCATCCGGATCCCCTCCCGGACGATCCGGCCGATGCCCGGATGATCCGGCCCCTGGCCCAAATGATCTGGTTACATGCCCCGAAGACTATCGCATGAGCCCAGATGAAGGCATATCTTCCAGATCCCCTCCCGGACCTTCAGGACCCACCAGGAGTTCCGGACGAGCACCCAAACATCTAGACCCCCGACAACGGCTACGACACAGCCGATGATCCGGACGGTCCCCCGGATTACCTGGACACTTGGAGCTCGGATCATCTTGACCCTTGTCCGGATCATCCGTCCTTTGCTTGTGTGCATGACTCGGGCTGAGGCCCATTTACCCATTCACCCCTCACTACCCCTTCGTGGACTAACACTATATATACTCCTCCTCCACCATTTAGGGTTAGCAAATATAATAGGTCATCTTAGTTGAGCTTTGCTCGTACCTACTCTTCTCTTGAGAGAGAGAGAGATACCACTCCCATGGAGTTCAAGGCCTCCATGTGAGAAGATCCCGAGGGAATCAATACCCCATCATGGGAAGATCCTTCCAGGATTCAAGACCTCAACTCCTCCAAGGATTGGGATTAACTAGTTACCTCTTGTATCTTCTCTATTGAATTTGGACCTTTGTATCCCCTTTGTGTATGTGGATTTAGCACATCGGTGATGGGATCTCGTTGATTTGAGCGTTTCCCCTCTCTTGTGTTCATCGTGTTCTTCGGGAATTCCCCGTCCATTTCTTGAAATATCGGCCACTAGGGTTCCATGCTACGTCATCTTGGTATCATGAGCCATGTTGATCGCCAATTTAGAGTCTCCCTCACCGTCTTCTAGCCTAATTTTGTTTGTTTTTGTCCAATTTCGAAAATCCCCACAACAACAGCCCCCAATTTTTTTGTGATTTGTTGGTTTGATGAGATTTAGTTGATTTTGATCCATGGATTTGCTGTGTTTCGAGTGGATGTAGCTTCCCCACAATTCTCCCCAATTTTCATCCATGAAATCTTGTCAATTTGGACCCCGAAATCATCAATTTCTGCCCAAAATCTCGTCCCCGAAAGGAAATCTCGAGCAGTTTGACCTGCCCGGATCATCCGGATGTACTCCCGGATCATCCGGACATCCCCAGATCAGCTGGACCCTCTCCCGGACGTCCGGCAAACCCATGCACCCGAAAAAACAGATCCGGAGTTGACGAACACAGATCATCCGGACGTGCTCCCGGATCATCGGACATTGCACGGATCAACTAGATCTACTCCCGGATGTCTGAGGAATACGGAATTTTGTTTTGGGTGTAACTAATTCATCTGGAGTCCGTTTTCGACGTTGTTTTGCTCGCTTTGTAGCTATTGACTCCCCTGTCCCACAAAAATACTACCAACATCATTTGAATCCATAAATTGTTTGGAGTTTGGGCATCTTTTCCTAGGTCCTTCATCATATCATCCGCTTTACCACTATCGCTTTCTGCAACCTAGCCCATTTTGATACCCATTGCATTTGTGGTTGCTTGAGTTGTGATTTGAGTCTCCTAAGGTGTTTTGGCTACTTAGGGATGGTGACTTCAACTCTGACTCACAAGACCAACCACCTCCCCTTCCACATTCCCTACCCCAAAGCGCATCATTGCATTTTACACAAAATCACCACCGCATTCCACTACCACCATTTGAGATTTGACGTTTGAGATTTTCAGTTCGTGGTTTTTCCATTTCCCAAGGTGTTTCAGCTAATTAAGAACGGTTCAACATCAAGAACACCGCCACTGATGGTAACTTGGACGACATCATTGTATATTATCCCCTGCCATTGCATAACCCCGAGCCCATTTTGCGTCACTTTCCTATCGAGACTAGCCATTGAGTATTGTCGGCAAAGTTACTTGTGCGCATTAGTGATCATTGATTCCTTTGCATACTTGTAGCGATCCGACCTGAATGGATCAAGTGTCTGTGCTTAAGTGTCATCCCTGGATCGGTATGCTGACACACACACAGTACTCGAGGATTTATAACAGAGGTAAATCACATGTATAAAGTAACGTAAATACTATTACCTCAATCCATATAGCAGAAGTAACAACACGGTTGTGGATTCCCATCAACACCAACGGCAAAGTTGAGTGTAGAAATGATAACCCTAACGTATCACTTACTCATTGTAAGAATCCTGCAACATGAGACGTTGCAGCCATGTAGGTCAGTACATTGAATTTACTGGCAAATTCACACCATAGAATAAAAACGAGATTGGCTATCTCTATATGCATATTTGGCTGGTGGAGTCTCTAAATTTAATTTTTGCAAAAAGCAAATTTTTTCCTACAACAAAGGAATAAATTTTATTTAACTACAAAGTTTGTTGAAATTATTGAGAAGGTAACCCCAACTCAATCCCAAATAATTAATAACCCAACAATTTCATTAAATAGAGTGATGAGATCAAATCAATAATTCAAGTACCATATACTCAAGATGTCCATAACTGGGGACACGGCTAATCATGATTAGTTTGTACACTCTGCAGAGGTTTGCGCACTTTTCCGCACAAGACTCGATCTCCTCCGTTAAATATCTCGCACTTCAAGATGTTTGAGAAACGGATGACCGAGACACAGTCTTCTAGAAGCGTTAGCTTGTTACGACGGGTAGACAGTACCACCAACATCCCCTACATCTGCTAGTCTACAACTATAAGAGGTCACACAACATACTCAACTATGCCAGAGCCCATAATGGCTTGTGGCTGCACACGGAAGTTTCTAGCATTAATAATCTTATGATCCCTTTGAGCCTTGGTGGCGAACCATAGGATGATCACACGGGTACCCCTGGATCTCCTTGGACAACACAGGATTCCCCAGGTGTCCGGGCAATCCACTGGTATCCCCAGGGTGCCCCAACCAATCCACCCAGATGTGTATTAAAGTAGCCACCTTAAATTTCCCTTAGATATAAATAACTCTCACATCTTTCACGAATCTCACAAACCAATCCATGTCTACGAGCATAGCAAAGTAGTGCAAGCATAACGCACTAATACCCTGGGTTTGAATGAAAGACAATATGTTCCTATCTCATCAACTACTTCCCAATACCCACATGTTATCAATCCTACTCATGCAATGTTTGAGGGTTGAAACTAATGCTTAAAAACTGGGTAATAAAGGGATATGATCAAAGTGTGACCTTGCCTGAAGATGATTCACACTCATAACTCCTCATAGTTCTACCCGTCACACTCCATTCAATCTATCGTAAGCAAGCAATTGCATACATAAGCACTCATGCAAAAGAATCGAAGAAAAGATCTCGAAAAACTTCGAAAACAAGCAATTAACTCTTGCAACATAACAATTTATAACAGTACTAAAATTGGGTGGATTTGGCCTTAGCAGAAACTTTAGGTCAAGAGCTTCAAATACCAAAAAGAATCAATTAAATCGGAGTTATAAAACTCTAGTTATGAACAAAAGAAGTTTGAATTCAAATATGTTTGAAATCAGATAAAAATATGTTTAAGTTGTTTTACTGGATAGAGGAGATCATAACGAAGAAGTGGGCGTTGGTTTCGTTGGATTTGGACAAACGAGTAAAATTAGCGAACGTTTGAAGATCAGGGCCTAAACTGTAAATAAACTAATTGCATCTAGGTCCCTAGCCGAAATTAAAACAGAAAAAGAAAAATTCTACCGAACCAACGTTCGCTGCCAAACGCTAACTAACGAATCTGTTCACTGCTGAACCTAACCTGATGCACGTTCGCTAAATAACATAACTAAATAAATAAACCGGCTTTAAAAAAAAGAAAACTGAAAGCTGAAAAAAACGAATCGACCGGGGCGGTTTATACGGTTCTCGACGGTCAGCCGTGAAAACCAACGACGGCGGCGACGAACTCCGGCGAGGGCGGGGCAGCGACGAGTGGCGGCTCAAGGCGGCGGGTGACAGCAGCGACGAGCGGTTCGGCAGCGGCTCCGGCAGCACAAAACGGCAGTGGCGCGGCAGGTGGCGTCGCGCGGCGAGGCGGGGCGGCGGACTAGGCGGCGGCTCGAGGGGAGAGGGGGGGCCGGGGACCAGGGGCCTCGGGGTGGAGTATATATAGGGGCGAACCTTGGGAGGCGTGCCCGGGTCGGAGTCCCCTGCGGCGGCAGCGTGCTAGCGATGGACTCGGCGAGGGAGGAGGAAGGCGATGCGGGCGCTCGGCCGCGGCCTGGCTGAGCTGGGCCGGCCCAGTTCGACGAAGATTTTTTTAACTCAGACGAAAAAATAGCAAAATAATAAAAATTATATTTAGCATATTATATATCGAAATTTTCAGAAAAAGATTTTCTACAACATGAACATATTTTCAGCGGCAAATAATTTCCACAAAAAAAAATAAAGCAAACAATGCCTCTGGTTTATTTAAAAACCAAATAAAAATATGCTAAAATACCAAAATAATCTCAAATTCATTTTTCTCCAATTTTCTAATGTAGGGAATCATTTTACCCTAATTTCCATATATTTTATTTTTGGAGAAAAATAATTTGAATAAAACCCAAATAACTCCAAATTGAGAATAATTTCAAAGGGACTTTCAATTTGATTCTTTTAAACTTCCAACTCATATTTCATATATCTTGAAGAAGTCATTTTATCTTCTCTCATGAAAATCATTGAGTTGCTTAAAGTTTCTGAATTTGAAATAGTTCCAAATGGAATTCAATCTTTTCAAAACCCTTTTTCATTTATTTAAATGGAAGAAGTCATATCATCTTCACACTAGGGTTTTGTGATGAAATGGATTTGAATTTATGGATATCATAAATGCAAAAATGAAAGTTTTCGGAAAGTCCTTTTATTCCCTCTCATTTAACTTTCAAAAAGTTTCAAGTTCCACTCAATTTCACACAAACAACCACACCACAATCAAACAAACAATCAAAACTATTTACTTAATATAACATTCCAAAATTAGGATTTTGGGATGTTACAAACCTACCACCCTAAAAATGAATCTCGTCCTCGAGATTCGGAGAGGCTAGAAAGAAATAGGTTAGGTATGGGGGTCTTCTCAAAATACATCGATCGTCGCAGAGGGTCTGGGGTGCTACCACCGTTAGAAACATTGTTACGGTTCCATCAAAACTCATATACTCCATCCTTATTGTTGACAGTGTCAGTCTTCTCAGATCTTCAGGATAATTCCTTCTCCGGGCTCTTTCGGTAGTGGCATAACCTTTTTCCTCAATTCCCGTGTCCTTTCATCTTGGTACGGTACCTCTGTGACTGGGCCTTCTTATCTGACGGGTCTGGCGCCAATACTAAACAACTATCGATATCTCATGGTGGTCATCAATTTATGGTTTCTCCTGCAGGAAATGGGTCTGGGCTTCATTCTCACCGTATATCCTATGATTGCCAACAGCTGCCTTGTACAAGGCGAAAGATTGTCATACCATTCTAAGGTTCAAACAATGTTTTGATCATCGTTGCTCTACTATGGGTAAGTCACTCAGATTTACCATCCCATATAGCAAAGGCGAATAATAAGAGTAAGTCGGTATGGTGATCAATCCATCCCGCACCCAAATCATTTCCTTGTATACGGTTTAGCGAATCTCGCATTCTAAAACTCGATCATCCTCACATGCATTGTATAATTTCTCTTGTCGACGAACCAAGTTTGGATAAATCCATGGATTCTGCAAGCCAAACAAACATCTATCGTTCTTCACAACTCTCAGTTTTGCGTTATTCCTATAAGATCGTCTCTTGATAAAGTCGTAACTTCTTCCGGGGTTTTTCCTTCAGCAAGAGTGTGCTTGCTTCTTGGCAGGTCCTGGGGCCTGTGGGTTATGGCCCATCTCATCACTTGTAAACCTTGAACTCATCACCGGGGCAACTGGTCATTATTCCAACATCCAGCTTCCTGGCATTCTTAAATCCATCCAATTGTACTGTCTCCCTTCCTTCTATTGGTACCAAACTAAGATGGGATTAATCAAACTCATCATCGAGTTACAATTGTTCCATATTACCAACATTATACCTCCTTTATATCCAACAGTACTCCATCCCTTCATACTCTTGGGGTACCCCACCTAGCGAGACAAAACTCGTACTTATATTGTCCGAAGTCCACTCCATGGAATATCATTATCTTTTCCAGGGGTCAAGTGTCCTCACAGGGTACTACCACCTTGAAATGCACAAATTCTTCCATAGACCATATTTCTCATATCCTCGAAAATGGTCAAAATCTTTCTTCATAGAGTAACAATTCATAAAATCCATATCAGTACCAACGATGCTAACTTTACTGATTCACAAATTATTACAATCTCCTGCATTTCCATTACATGCCTCAACACCTCAATAATATAAGAAATATTCCCACTGTTACTACTATATTTCTTACAGACTCAACTATTTAACACAAATATCCTCATTGGGACAATCTCTGGCAAAGTGCCTTGCTTCATTACAGCGGAAACATATTACTTATGTCAAGTCTCGAGGTTTCCTTGTGATTACAAAGCCTCCTTGGGTCCTCAGCTTCCTTTTTGGGCAACCACTGAAGTAGTGCCCTGAATCTTTGCACCTGAAACATGTGATATGACTCAGGTCCTTCTTTGTAGAAATTGGGTTGTTCCTGGAATCCAATCTATTTCTCTTCCTGGACTTTTCTGTTCTAATCAGGGCTTCTATCTCCTGTGGGTCATACTCTACTTCCTCCACTGGGAATGCTACTAGATCTCCCTTCAGACAATTCTGGGAGATGTGTCCTTCTTCTCCACATGAATAGCAAGACTTGGTGCAGGGTTTAATTAGGTCTTCTTCGGGTGTGTCCTCCACCTCTTCCTTCATCACAGGTTCTTCTAAAATTTCCATATGGGCTCCTTTCGTTGCTTCTTTCTTCTGCTGGATGGTTCTTTGTACCATGGGGTAAATGTGACACTGAGCAAGATAGTGGGTAGTCCCTTCACACAAGAAACAAGTAATCTGCCTAGTTGGGCATTCTTCAGCTGAGTGAATTTCTTCACAATGAGGGCATTCATCCTTGTGTTCTTTATGGTTGTGTCCTATTTCTCCACAGAGCTTGCATGCACAAGGTTTCTTCATATCATTTCCATAAGGCTTCAATTTCTGGGACACAGGCCGAGACTTTAGCAGAGTCAACTTAAATTCTTCCCAACTGGTTACTCTTTGCCATCCATTGATGGCTTAGTACATCCTCCACCAAGTAGCAGCACCTCTTTCAAAGCACTGAAGAGCATGTTGGGCCATATCCTTTTCGGCTATAGTGTTATTCTTCATGTGATCTTCCATGTTTTGAATCCATCGGTCCCTCTCCAATTGACTTATCGGTCCTCAAAATATGAGTTCATCTCCATTCATCCTCTATTGGGTCCATGGGTTTTGGGGTGAGATAAGAGAGATAGTGAGGGATACACACAATGCAAACAATAGTTGTGAAGAGGCGGATTTTATTTTGTGGCTGTCGAAAAAAAACATCAAACAAGTGACAGCTCACAATCATCGCATCTGACATAGGTATATAACAGGCATTTGGTCTTCTAAAGGTCAATAAATCTTCAAAGTCGCCAAACTCTTCAAGTCTTATTCATGTCTCCGATGGCTTCTTCCGATCGTGCTTGCTGATCTACTCAAGTTCTTCTGCCAGATCATCTCTGTTGACGCGACGTCTCTCGTGATGTCCTTTAATATTTTTGGAGTTGCGTTCCAAACTTCTGGGTTTCAACATCCTTGGCATGAACCATGGTCCTACTGTCCTTCAGTTCCTAACGAATCTCCGGTATCTCGAGGTTTTGCTCCTCCAGCTTGGCTACTTTTAGCTTCTGGGTCCTGAGTTTCTTCACGAAACACTTTCTTGACGAATAAGGCTTCCAGAACGTCTATCTAAAAATTCTTGCTGTAATACTCCAGATCATGGTGATACACCAGCTAAGGTTAAAACTTCATCTTTTGCTGATAGGTGCTCCATTAGCCCTTTTGTCATCCAATCCATTCCGAAGAAATGCATGCTTAACTCATCATGGTGACAATAGCATAGGCGGGCGATAACATCATGGATAGCCGTGTTTATGCCCATGTCATTGCCATGAGCTATCACTCCATAGTTGATATCTCCTGCCTTAGGGTTTTCTTGACAAAAACTTTGAGTTTTAACGCTCCATGTTCCGGTCTTTCTCCGACACACCTTGATCTCGGATATTGACAACTTCAATAGTCTGACAAGTTCCATAAGGGTAGCCTTCCTAGCTCATACGAATCCGGAAATTCTTTAGAGCCTTCACATTCTCCTAGTCTTCGGAGTCTTCAACCGTTGTAATTTCTATTATTACAATGCACGGTAAAAATCCTCTTTATTCCAAAGTGGTCCTAGTTGTCCGATATCTTCTCGGAATGGTCTCATCAGCTGAATCCTCGCGAGGTCAAAAAGGGGAGAGGGATATAGTCTAACTAAAAGGGAATATTTGATAAAGCTCGGAAAAGAGGAGAGGTAAAAGATCCTTTTGAAAAAACAAAGTTTTAGAGAAAATCTTTCCTACGGGCTTGCCAGTTTCTAGGGGTCACGGCTACAGTCAACCTGGCTCTGATACCATCTTGTAGCGACCCGACCCGAATGGATCAAGTCTCTGTGCTTAAGTTTCATCCCTGGATCGGTATGCTGACACACACAGTACTCGAGGATTTATAACAGAGGTAAATCACATGTATAAAGTAACGTAAATACTATTACCTCAATCCATATAGCGGAAGTAACAACAAGGTTGTGGATTCCCATCAACACCAATGGCAAAGTCGAGTGTAGAAATCATAACCCTAACATATCACTTACTCGTCATAAAAATCCTGCAACATGAGACATTGCAGCCATGTAGGTCAGTAGATTGAATGTACTGGGGAATTCACACCATAGGATAAAAACGAGAATGGCTATCTCTATATGCATATTTGGCTGGTGGAGGATCTAAGTTTAATTTTTGCATAAAGCTAATTTTTACCTACAACAAAGGAATAAATTTTATTTAACTACAAAGTTTATTGAAATTATTGAGAAGGTAACCCCAACTCAATCCCAAATCATTAATAACCCAACAATTTCATTAAATAGAGTGATGAGATCAAATCAATAATTCAAGTACCAGATACTCAAGATGTCCATAACCGGGGACACGGCTAATCATGATTAGTTTTTACACTCTGCAGAGGTTTGCGCACTTTTCCCCACAAGACTCGATTTCCTCCATTAAATATCTTGCACTGCATGATGTTTGAGAAATGGATAACCGAGACACAGTCTTTCAGAAGCGTTGGCTCGTTACGACAGGTAGACAGTACCACCTACATCCCCTACATCTGCTAGTCTAGCACTGTAAGAGGTCACACAACATACTCAACTATGCGAGAGCCCATAATGGCTTGTGGGTTGAATTCTCCATCAACGTGGACGTATGATAGCACCACCTATCGGAACCACGCCAAAAATCTCCGTGTCTACATTGCATTTGCCTTCTCCAAACCCTTCCCTTTACCTTCATATGCAATGTTTTACTTTCCGCTGCTACACTCTTAGAATTGCATGTGTAGGTTGATTGCTTGACTTGTGCTAAGTTGCTAAAATCTGCCAACACTTAAAATTGGGAAAAGGTTAGATTTTTATTTGGTCAAGTAGTCTAATCAACCCCCTCTAGACCTACTTTCGATCCTACAAGTGGTATCAGAGCTTTGGTCTCCATTTGCCTTGATTTCCATAGCTTCGGTGATCATAGCCTTGGTTTCACAACCTAGGAGAGTATGGCGTCTAGCGAGGGAAATTACCACCGTAGAGGTCCTTACTTTGATGGTACTAATTTTGCTAGTTGGAAGCATAAGATGAAAATGCATATTCTTGGTCATAATGCTGCCGTTTGGGCTATTGTGCGTATTGGCTTGCAAGGTGAATACTTTGAGGATGGAAGAGAACCGGATCGTGAAGCATCCGTAGAAGAAATGAAGATGTTGCAATACAATGCTCAAGCTTGCGATATTCTTTTTAACGGATTGTGCCCCAAAGAATTCAACAAAATCAGTCGTCTTGAGAATGCAAAGGAAATTTGGGGTACTTTGGTTGATATGCATGAAGGTACCGAGTCCGTCAAGGAATCCAAAATTGACGTGCTTCAAAGTCAACTTGACAAGTTCAAAATGAAGGATGGTGAAGGAGTCGCTGAAATGTACTCTTGGCTTGCTCTCATCACAAATGAGATTGCCGGCTTAGGAAGCAAAGAGATGACCAACAGATTCATCATCAAGAAGATCCTAAGAGCATTGGATATAAAATATGATACCGTGTGCACCTTGATCCAAATGATGCCTAACTACAAAGATCTCAAGCCAACGAAAGTCATTGGTAGAATTGTTGCTCATCAGATGTCACTCAAGGATAAGGAAGAGCTTCACAACAAGTCTAGTGCTGCTTACAAAGTTTCATGTGATGCTCCTACAACATCAAGTGGGAAACAAGTCTTCAATGAAGAATTGAGCTTAATGGTGAAGAACTTCAACAAGTTCTACAAGAGTAGAAGCAAAGAGAGAAGTTCCAAGTCAAGGTTCTACAATGACAAAAGATCTTCTAGTCGTGACCGCAATTGCTACAATTGTGGAAGACCCGGACACTACCCTAGTGAGTGTACGGCTCCCTACAAAAGAAGAAGAGAAGACTCACCTAAAAGTAGAAGTAAAAAGAGAGGAATCACCTCCAAGAGAGAGAAGGAGTAGAGATGATCGTTATGAACGAAGACCCTCTCATAGAAGCAATGATTCGGAAAGGAAGGACAAGTCATCAAAGAGCTACACAAGATGAAGACATCAAGCTCACATTGGTGAATGGGTGTCCGGTTCCGTCTCTGACAACTACTCCGAGAGAAGTTATCACTCTGACTCCGAATATACTCAAGATGGTGTTGGCGGTCTTGCACTTGTGTCATCCAACTCCTACAACATATTCGACTCACCGAATGAAGGAATTGGAAGATGCTTCATGGCTAAAGGCCCTAAGGTATCACACCCCGAGTATGTTGATTTCAATAGTGATGAAGATGATTTGCTAGGTGATGATGATTTACTTGTTGACAACACTAGTGATGAAAACTATGATGAAATTTCTATTAATCATGCTAATCAAGATAAAACGAATGACAATGATAAGAACGAGATTGAGCGTCTAACTAAAGAACTAAACACTCTTAAGTTAGCTCATGAAACTACTTTAGAGGATCATCAAGAGCTTTTAAAAACTCGTGAGAAGCTACACTTTGAGAAGCTCAATTTAGAGAAAGAGCATGGGTTCTTAAAGGCAATCAATGATGATCTTCGAAAAAAAGTTCTCCTTACATTGCCAAGCATTTACTCTTGTCTACTTACATGCCACAAGTAAAATCTAGCAATAAGAGCAAGAAAGATTCTTCTTCTAGTAGTAACATATCAAGCTAAATCCAATATTGTTGCTTCTAGTAGTTCTCTTGATTCCACTAATGATTCTCTTAGCCAAGTTACACTTGATCAAGAAAATAGCTTATTGAAGGGAATTATAGAGAAAGGTATTTACAAGAGCCTCGCTGGAACTAAGCAATTTGAGGAAATTGTACGCAAGCAAGGAAGGCACCGGAAGAATCAAGGTGTTGGTTTTGAATGCAAGTTCAATGGCAATAGAGTTGGGTGAGAAGAAGATCAATACCCCAAGACGAAGTTTGTTCCTCAACAAGAGAAGTATGACCCTATTTCTTTCAAGGGAACACAAGCTCAATATGATCTTCCACCACAAGACCACAAGCTAAAAGGCAAGGACAAGCTTCAAGAAGAGATTGATTCATTCGAAGAAGCTCCAAAGGCCTTGGTCAAGTGGGTTCCCAAGACTACATGAAGTTCTACTTCATCAAGTACAACTACAACTCCAAGGATTCCCATCAAGTTGATGTGGGTCCCAAAGAAGAAGAACTAAAGAGTTCTTGAGGGTGACTCCGCCAACATACTTCACTTATATTCATTTTGGCAAGGACAAGTGCAATCAACATCCATATCTTGCACTAGTTCAAGGAGTCACAAACCCTCTTGTTGGTAAGACAAGGGACAAGGTAACCTAATGCTTTCATGGACATCATCATATGTGTGTTTCACTCTAGGTCTATGGATATCCTTGTGTGCTCCTTGTGGGACTAACCCATGTAGGTATTGAAAGTGCAACTCACTCCAATGGATTGCTCCAAGTGATCTACATCAACCTTGAGCATCCACATGTTCAACATCTATATGATGTCAAAACCCAAGGTTAGTTCATCCCTCTTAGGGGGAATATCACATCTAGGGGGAGCTTTTCTCTAAGAATTGAGCTAAAGCAACTCTAATGATGTGAACACAACAATACTTTATGTAAAAGTGGTAACCCAACTTGTGCTTAAACGATGAGTATGCCCTATGATCAAATGTTCTGATTTGACTCCTCAGTCAATATACTCATATATAGATGACCTAGTCATCACCAATTTCTTGATAGATGCTAGAGTGTTTGTGCATGCTTTGCCACATATTTTATTTGTTGTCTTATTGTGTGAGCATGTTGGTTGCATAATTTTCTCCATTCGAGGACATCCATTTGTTGCTTTGATTGTTTGGTTTTTATTTTGGCAAATGGATGGACAAGAATGCCTAAGTACTCCCTCTAGCTATCAATGTTTTTCTCGTCTCAAACTCTATTCTTGCTACATCACAATGCTTGAACAAGTCGAATTCGGACCCTCCGAGTGAGGAGCACTCGGAGCCACCGATCCGTCAAGGGCTTAAACTTCCAAAACCTCTTAATGCATCTCGGTCAAACCAACTCATCACACTCGGTCTCACCTAATTCATTAAGTTGATCTAGGTTTTCATCTCAGTGCAACCGATTTGAACAATTCGGTCACACCGAGTTGCTGTAACTGCTAGCAGTTTTGTATCTTGGTGCCACCGAGTCGTTCCACTCGGTCACACCGACAGTGACTGGGTATATATAATGCGGGTTGAAACTTTGGAAATTCCTCCAAACCACTCGTCCGCGCCTCCCAGCTATGCCACCCCTTGGTCTCCGGATTGTCACCGTCGTCACTAGTGTCCTCCTGCCGCTGGTCTCCGTCGCCGTCAACAGAAATCTCACCGCCGTTGTCGCCGTAGCTAGTTCGTCACCAAGTTAGGCTACAGACTCGACCTCTTTGTGCGTTCTCTTTTCCCGATTCTTGCACAAAGATCAGTGCCATTATTCTTACCACGAATAAGATCAATCTATCCACTGAAAAGTTCCATTAGAACAGATTTGATGCAAAAACTTAGGGTTAGGTTTCCGCCAAACTCATCTCGGACCGACCGATCTGAGGATCCCGGTCTCGCTGATTGGGCTCAGGCCATTGCACAAGTACAACTCGGTGTGACCAAAGCGTACTAATCGGTGTGACCGAAATCACTTACTCTGTGAAATCCTAGCATCTCGTAGTCACCGAACTGCATTTCGGTCTGACCGAAATTGCATGTTTAGATTCTGATAATGCTTCAGTGTCACCGAGTTTGTCATATTGGTAGCTCCGAAATGCTTTCTGTAGAAAACTAAAGTTAAGTTTTTGTCTCAATATTTTTGCAAAATAGCTGTGCTTTGTGATGCTCATCCACTCTACCTATACCTATCTATTCACAGGGTCAGTTTCAGAGATGCCAGAGGGCAGTGATAGCCAGAACTGGTCTGAGGATCAAGTGAATCTCAGTGAGGGCACTAGTCCCTCCAATAGAAGTTATGAAGATGGTAGCAGAAGCACTCCAAGAAACTTGCCTAAGGCTGCTACTAGGCAAAGGAAGAAGAGAACCTCAAAATCCGAGGATGAGGACTTTATTGTTGATGAGGAAGTGACCTCAAAGAAGAAAGTGCTCAAGAAGGAATATGCTGCTGCTCCCACAAAGCCTGGTACGCCAAAGAAAGCTCCTGCTAAGAGGAAGCCCATGTCAAAAGCCAGAGCCTCCACTCAGGAAACTATGGAGTTTACTCTTGAACAAAGAGAAGAAGAGGCTGCTGGAGGAAAGAAGAGGAAGGAGAGATGATGTAGGGTGGAAACCCTAAGGCCAATCTTTCACAAAATGGAGGGGATCATATGAAGAACATGAAGAACACGAGGGGAAACACGAGGGGAAACGAGAGGAAACACTCAAATCAACAAGAAACGATCACACATGTGCTAGATCCATGAACACAAAGAAAGATACACGATCCAAAGTCAACAAAGGACAATACAAGAGGTAACTAGTTCATCTCCGCGAGGAGGCCTTGAGTCCGCGAGGGATCTTCCCATGAGGGGTGTTGAATCCAAGCGTGGATCTTCTCCATAGAGGCCACGGTCTCTCGATGGAGGAGAACCACAAGGATGAGCAAAGCTCTATCTCTAAAATGAGCTAAACCTATGCTAACCCTAGAATGAAGGAGGGGGATGAGTATATATAGTGCTAGCCATGAAGGGGTAAGTGAGGGGCGAAAGGGTACATGGGCCTCGGCCCAAGTGGTATGAGGCTAACCCGGTGTAGGCCGATCTTTCACGATTGAAGTGGATTCCCTCGAAGAACACGGGGAAGAACGGGGAGAAATCACAAGGGGAAACACTCAAGAACAAGTCCAATCACACATCCACTAGACAGTCAAACACACAAGATCCACAAAGTACATGAACAACAAAGGGAAAGATACAAGGTAAAGTTCATCTCCATGAGGAGGTCTTGATGATATCCTAGATGGATCTTCCCGTGAGGGGTCTTGAATCCAAGATGGATCTTCTCCGTAGCGGCTGCGATCTCTCTGGGTGGAGTAGACCCAGATGCATGAGCAAAGCTCTATCTCAAATGAGCTAATCCTTTCCTAACCCTAGAAAGGATGTGGAGGTGGTCTATTTATAGTCTAAGCCACGAAGGGGTAAGTGGGAGAGGGATACAAGGCCAAAGGCCCGGCTGCGCACAGGCAGTGTCGGACGTCAGGTCACTCGTGGGGGTCCGGACGTACGTAGGGCGTCGAACTTCCGACGTTTCTTCTCTGGACTGGTGGCACCGGTCATCCGGTCGGCGTCGGTCGTCTGGGCGCTGTGACTTGTCGGTCGTCCAGGCGCTGGGACTTGTCGGTCATCCGGTCGTTGTAGTGTCTTCGTCTACCGTAGTCAATCTGGATGGTGGAGTCTCCAGGCGTCGGACATCCGGAGATTGTCGGTCGTCCGGAGGTCGTTGGACGTCCGAGAGTTGGAACTTGTAGCAGCTCCATTTCTTCCGTCTTCTCTTCCATGCTTCCCTAGTGGATGGCGTAGTTGTTCCTTGGCGCTTGCACTCCTCCTCGTCGTCTGTAGCGTTCCGACAATACCTATGTATGCACACATGTGGAGTGTCAAGTAGTATACCATCCTCGAAGGTGTCAAGTGAACATGTGTAAAGGAGATGATTCACCTTTGTGTATGTGAAGTAGATGCCACACGTGTCACTTTCCAAATGGCCTCTTGACATGGCGATCTCCATAGGATGCTCCGCATCATCTCCCCCCCTTGGGAAAGATCCGACCTCGGATCAAAAACGAAACCACCATGGGAAAGAGATGGCGTCATCGTGTAGAAGTGGACGTTCACCAAGTACTCATCATCTTCAAGCTCGAAATGGGCACCCTCCAATGTCGCATCCTCTTGTGATTCCTTCAAAAGGGGTAAGCACAACAAACACTTGGAAAAACAAATATGGTTAGCGTTAGTGCAAAACCAAACATTCAAGAGGTGATTCACCAAACAAGTGTCGTCATGAAGCAGAGCATAGGCTGTGACATGGCATGTAAGCACATAAATTGAGCACAAGCAAAGATATCATGGGGACACGCATGTAAATGTGAGGTAGAGATGCAAATATGTGTAACAAGAGAATAGGCATCTACCTCAAGTTCATAGCAAGCATTCACAAATTACTCAATGAAAGGTCTTTGTTAGGCATAAGAATCATTCACAACACCAAATAAAATGAAGTGTCTAAACACATGGGTCAAGTGCACGACAATCCAAGCATAACATGCATAGGGTGTAGTGAAGATAGTGTGGCACTCAACACAATAGAAAGAACAATTGTTCATCATGTGTGAGGCAATCAAGTCAATCATGTGACAAGAAAATGGTACATGGCATATGTGAAGAAATGACATTGTTGCAACCAAGCATATCATAGACACAAGGAATCCAATAATTGGATGCAACACACAAGGCAAATATATCATGATGCATGGGAATGTGAAAATGGCAAGTCCAAGCAAGATCTCTAACAAGTGCGCAATCAAGTGCTCCAAGATAGCCAATGAGTCGCATGGTGCAAGCAACACAAGTAGTATGATCCGCAATATCCATGCTCAAGAAAGATGTCACATTGAAGGCGTGTCCTTGTGCATCCTTCACAATGCTGAAGCGGAAGCAAATGCGGTGTAGAAGCGAGTCGCGGTAGAATGTATGAGGCTCGCTCGCAAGATCTTGAATTGTCAACTCACGTGACGTGGAAGTCGACCCAAAGTCCAAGTATCCTACGCATGCACAAAACAAAGCAAAGAACGTATGCGCATGGTAGATAAACACATCATCCATCACGATGGTTCTCTTCTCTTGCACATAACCATTAGAAGCACAAGTGCATGAATAGTATGATGCAACAATGGCTTTAGTCATGACACTAGGTATATCGTGCAAAGACATAAAACAAGCATGCTTCACAAGGAATATGTCGAAATCTCCAAATTAGCGCGAGAATGCTATGGGGTCAATCTCGTTAGCAAGAATAAAAGCATTATTGCACTCAATACATGTCAAATCATCTAGCATGAGCGAGGCAACACATGGAGATATATGACAAGAAGGAATAACAATCATGTGAAAAGCATGTAGATGGTTGTCATCAACCGCATGAAATGAGCAAGTATGAATCATCGGTGATGCAACATAAGCAAGCATACTAATCAAGTCATGCAAACTAGTGGAGCGAAGATGCAAAACACTAGAGTAAATCATGGCAGTCATGTCATGTGAGAAAATATTGGATATAGGAAATGCACATGACATATCGCAAGCACGAACACAAAGCAAGATCATAGTATCATCATAGGAATGGGGCACAAAGCAAACATGGCAATAACAAGAGATATCTCCAAGCTTGCAAATACACATAGAAGTATGAGAATCAATCATCATGTGTAATGCAAAGCATGGGTCACTAATGCATGGCAAAGGCATAGGAATGAGCATGTCATGCAAAGTGAACATGGCAAGATGGGCATAGAATATGTAATGGACAATGACCCATAACCATGTGAGGACCATGTAGAAGAAATGCGCGAAGTCCTTGCGCAATGGGGACGGTGTGAAATACAATCCACATGATCCCAAGTCATCGTTGCTCTCTAGAGCTCGTTTTGTCAACTCATGGGATTGTGAGGTTGACAAGTATTCATGGGTACCTACACAAAAGAGAAAAAGCGGAAGAAATTGTGTGTGTAGTGAATGTACACATCATCCATCATGATGTGTATGTGCACGTGAGAGTTAGCACTAGATAAGCATCGCTCAAAGAAATTGGAAGCATGGTATAAGAACATGTCATCCATCATGAAAGAATAGTTATTGTTTATAACACGACGGAGACACAAATTGAGCATACAATTATCATTCATGGGGAGCATATTGTGCACACAAGTATTGGGATCATGCAATGC
The DNA here is from genome assembly GCF_018294505.1 of Triticum aestivum. Taxonomy (NCBI): domain Eukaryota; kingdom Viridiplantae; phylum Streptophyta; class Magnoliopsida; order Poales; family Poaceae; genus Triticum; species Triticum aestivum. The sequence goes on along the minus strand of NC_057811.1, from coordinate 231,702,098 downwards.
ATGGGATGAATCAAAATCTCCTAAAATGTATGAGGAAACTATGTGGTCTCCTCATGAGCAATATCGGAAACATCATATGGAGAAAATGGACAACATCCAAAACAATGCATATCCGAAGCTAGGTTGTCATGGCATGGCATATGAGATAAATGATGCAAAGGGAGCATATCAATATCAACACAAGAAAAACAAACGCCAATAACCATGGGCTTGTCATCTACGCCATAAGTGCAAATTGGGTTTATTTTAATGGCATATGCATAGTCACTACGAAGAGATTGCAAATATGACATATGGTTGATCTCATGCATAGCATATGACAAGTCAAGTGGATTATCAAACATGATGTGACCTAAATAATTGTCACAAGAAATCCTATGTAACATAGCATCACAACTAATAGACTCCACGTGGCAATCATCATAATCATCATAAATGGGGAAGAAATCATCACGTGGGGAAGTCGAACTAGCATGAAGCATTGTACTCGGTGGATCAACATCATGTAAGCAATGAATGTCAAGAATTTCCACTAGTGGGACTAGAGCATCACCATCACCTATGTTACCTTTGTCATTCCACTAAAGTGGTGTAGGTGTGGTGGGAAAGACCAAATGGTGGTCATCATGATCAACTTGATGGAACCATGTGGGGGTGCATCATATTCCACCATGGCCATCATCTTTTCCAAAGGGAGGACAAAGTCGTCGAGGATCGGGGCGTCATCATAAATGGGACCTAGCCCCAAATGAGAAGACACAATAGAGGTAGAGGTCAAGTTGTTAGAAATGCAAATGGCCTCATGAGACTTATCAACTATCCCACTCTCTATATGTGGTGGTTAACTCACTCCCTCAAAATAGGTGCACTCAAACTCACATATGGTGGAGTCACTCATCTCACTCAAGTGGTGGGTGTTGTGGCTCTCCTCACATGGGTATTGGGGCAACACATCATATGTGGGGCTAGTGGTGAACTCGCTCTCAATCTCAATATGGTGGCACAAGTCGCTCAAGTCATCATACGTCGCCGTGGTCGAAGGGAAAATCCCGTGCTCAACCACCTCATCGTCGTTGCCGTGGACGAAGGCTGAAGAGGGCACATCATCACTCTCCTCCATGACCGAAGGGAAAATCCCATGCTCGATCATCGCGTCATCGTAGACGTGGATGAAGGCCGAAGATAGCACATCATCACTCTTGCTTCCAAAGATGGACGCATCATCCTTGCTCTCCACTGTGCCGCTCGCCTCCAAAGGTTGTTCCTTGATTGGCTCCATAGTCATAGTCGTCATCGCACCATCTTGAAAAAGAGTCGAAGTAGACTCGGCATCATCAATGCCACAAAGAGGGATGGCGGTGAAGTGAAACTTGGAAGCATCGTCTTGGAGCTCGTTGGGCTTGGACATCGTCGTGGTACTAGCCTCATGCACGCCGTCTTGGAACTTGGTCTTCGAGAAGTGTGCTTGGGGTGGAGAAGCCTTGGCCTTCATGAATTCTTGTTCCGCCTTGAGAGCACCAATGTAGTTGTCGTCGAGGGACTTGTAGTTCTCGAGGAAGATAGTCTTGGAGATGTCTTTGTTCAATCCCATCATGAAGTGGAACTTCATCGAAATGGGGTCATCCACGCCAGCTTGTCGCAAGGCATTCTTCATCTCCTTGAAGTACGCGTCGATGGACTTGGATTCTTGGGTGGTATTCTCCAATTGGCGTAGAAGTTGTTCCGTGTAGGTTGGAGGCACGAAATCTCGCCGCAAAGCTTTCTTCGTCTTTGGCCAACTCATGTCGTAGCTCTTCGAAAGTGTGTGAAGCCACCATGTGGACGCGTAGTCGTGGAAGTTTCTTGTGGCGCGCTTCACTTGCTCTTTGGTAGGGACTTGATGTAGCTTGAGGTAGTCGTCCATCAAGCGCTCCCACTCAAGATACTCCTCGGGTTATTGAGACCCATTGAAAGGAATCGTGTGGTCGATGTCAAGGTCTTAGTAGTTCGTGGAAGTCGCGGACTTGAGCTTGGGGAGCTTCTCTTGGGTGTAGTCTTGAGGTTCTTGTTGGCGAAGATGACGTTTGTCCATAGGCGAAGATGCCAAGGGAGATGGTGAAGTCGTTGAGCGCTTGTTGGTGTCGAGCTCTTGACCTTCACGTTCTTGTCGGTGGTGGTGTCGATGTCGATGTGATCTTGCTAGAGATGGTAGCTCGGAGGCATGTGCTCTTGAGCGTCTTCTCGAAGATGAGGAAGATCGCTTGTAGGACTTGATGAGGGCTTTGATCTCCTCCAATTGAGCATCCATCTTGGCGTCGAAGAAGTTTTTCATGGCATCGAACTCGTTGTTGTTTTTGTAGACCGAAGGGGGTGTGCTTTGCCTATCCATCACAAGACTCGAGCAAAGGTGAGTAGGAAATGAGATAAACAATACCAAGTTACCTTTTCCCAAAGTTGAGGATGTATCCCGTTTCACTCAAAGCGACATGAAAGAATAGTGGAATTGGTACCGGACTTGTTGATTCACACCTACAAAGTAAAGCTTATGGAGTAGCTCGGTGAGGATAGTGGCACAAAAATTTAATGCAAAATGTTAGCAAGAGTCAATAATGTTGAAATAGATTCACAAATTCGCAAGTAAAACAAGTAGACCAATAGCAATGAATGGCACACAGAAACACACACACGGATATATAAATGGGGTCGTGCAACCAAGGAATGAGCACGTGGAATCCCCGAAAAATGCTCGTGTTGCACAACTCAAGAGACACACTGGCATGATTGCTCAATAGGCGGATACGACACTTGTGCACAACCTATAAGATGCAAAATGGATAAACTTTCTATCCCAAGTATGCTATGTATGTATGGTTCCCGGTGTTTCTCACACGCTGATCGAAGATGATCAAGTATGATACCATATGATATATTGTAATGGACTATGATATGATGCTATGGCTCTTGCTTACAAGCTCTTTGTTCACTCTTTTTCTTTGCTTAAAAGCTTATTCTTTTTTTATATGGCCACTTATGCGAAATGCAGAAACCAAGATAGCAATTGTGTATATGCGGGAACAATCTTGTGACACAATGGATCATATGATACCAATATGATATGGTATGTATGCAATGGAAGGTGTAGATCAATGATCACTAATGTGCGCAAGTAACGTTGCCAGCAATACTCAAATGGCTAGTCTCGATAGGCAAGTAACGCAAAATGGGCTAGGGGTTATCAATGCAATGGTAAGGAGAATGTACAATGGTGTCGCCGAGGTTACAGTCTGTTGCGATGATGAGTGGCGGTGTTCTTGATGTAGAACTGTTCCTAATTATCCGAAACACCTTAGGAAATGTAAAAACCGCGAACTCAAAATCTCCAAAGGCAAATGTCAAAAGGTGGTAGCGGAAAGTGGTGGTGGTTTTGTGGAAGCTCACTGGGATTGCGGGAATGCAATGATGGGTTTTACGAGTAGGCAATGCAGGAGTGGAGGGTTATTGGGTTATGCGAGTCGATGTTGAAGTGACCGTCCCTAAGTAGCCGAAACACCTTAGGAGACACAAGCCACAACTCAAACAAGCTCAAACAAAATTGGGTTAAGTTGGGGTGGTGGAAGTGTATGGTGGGTGTCGGTGTCAAAACCGGCGGATCTCGGGTAGGGGGTCCCAAACTGTGCGTCTAAAGTTGATGGTAACAGGAGACAGGGGACACAATGTTTACCCAGGTTCGGGCCCTCTCTATGGAGGTAATACCCTATTTCCTGCTTCATTGATCTCATGAATATGAGTATTACAAGAGTTGATCTACCTAGAGATCGTAATGGCTAAAACCCTAAAAGTCTAGCCTGTATGACTATGATTATGATTGCCTCTATGGACTAAGCCCTCCGGTTTATATAGACACCAGAGGGGACTAGGCTTGTACAAAGTCGGTTACAGAGAAAGGAATCTTCATATCAGGGCGCCAACCTTGCCTTCCACGCCAAGGAGAGTCCCATCCGGACATGGGAGAGAGTCTTCGGTCTTGTATATTCACAGCCCATCAGTCCAGCCTACGTATCATAGTCCGGACGCCCGAGAACCCCTTAATCCAGGACTCCCTCAGTAGCCCCTGAACCAGGCTTCAATGACGAGGTGTCCGGTGCGCAGATTGTCTTCGGCATTGCAAGGCGGGTTCCTTCTCCGAGTACTCCAACACAGTCTTCGAACACAACAAACGTGTCCGGCTCTGCAAAACAAATACCACACACCACCGCAGAGAGTATAATATTTCACGAGTCCAATCCGCTGACTACTTTTTGTAGCGTGATATCATGTCCCTGCCTGGTTACACTACAAAAAAAATACACTTCCGTGATGATACGTGTTTGTCACAGTAGGTCACGTTTTCTGTCATGCATGTACATCCATGACAATTTTATGACAGAATCAAGATAGTCATACCTGTGCTGTCATAGAAGTGTTCCATGACATTACCAAAATTATCATCACGGAAGTGTCCACTTCCATGATGATAAATCGCGCATCACAGAAGTGCTTTCGTCAAGGGTGACCGACACGTGGCAAACACCGTAACGGAACGCCGTTAAGCTATCGGGTCCGGTTTTGGATCCGATAACCCGTTAACAGCCCCGACCAATGGGGATTTTCCGCGTGTAAAATCATCATTGGCTGGAGGAAACACGTGTCGGCTCACCGTTGGGATAGATGTCATCCACTCATTGGACCCAAAGCGCCTATGATACGTCGACATGTGGCACGACCCAACAGGGGCCCATTCATGTGAAAAGGTCGGCCCGTTTGACTTGGTCAAAAGGTGGCGGGCCGGCCCACGGCAAGCCTATTAACGGCATGTTCGCATATAGCCCATTTACAGCCCACTAAACCAGGGCCCATTTACGGCCTATCCGAATTAGGCCCAGTAGCGTCATCTGGGCTGTCCAATATAACTCCAGCCCATTTTTGTAACATCCCAAATTTTCAATTTGGAATGTTATACATAGGTCATTCATGCATATCATATTTTATCGCATTTCGTTTCGCAATCCTCGAAATTCTAAGCAACTCAAGGACCCATGGAGAGAGTTGGGGATTTCACGTTTTTCATATTTCAATTTTCTCAAATATCGAAACAAGGATCATTTTGGTTTTAATTATTTTTCTCTCTCCGAAAATATTTCCAATATAAAACTAAACGAGAGGAGATAATATGACTTCTCCAAAATAAAAGAAATATTGGAGGAAAAATATTAAAATAAAATAAAAAAATTTATTTGGATTTTATTGCTATTTTATTTGAATTAGAAAAATATGCATTTTTTAAAATTTCATTTTAGGGCCAAGAAAATGTTCACTTTGTTCTAAATATTCTATTTAGACGGTGAAAATTTGTTTTGGTGTTTTTAGATTTTTTATTCTACTTTCTAGGATTTTTCCGGCGGAATCTATTTAAAAAAAATTCTTCGCGGACCGAACTAGGCCGAATCCCAGTCGGCCCGGCACCGCCGCCGCCTCCCCGCGCCCGGTTGCCCCATACCCGAGCCGGACTCCGCCGGAGTCCGGGACGCCGCCGCCGCTCGGTTGTCCCTGCCCCAAGCCAAGTCGCCCCCTCCCCTTTATAACCTGCCCCGCCGCCGCCCTCACCCCGCCTCGCCTCGCCCCGCTCCCCACTGCAGCAGCAGCACGCAGTCGCCGCCACTCGCCGCCGCCAGCGCCGCGCCGCCCGCACCCCGCCGCCACCTCACTTCGCCGGAGCCGCAGCAAGTCACCGGAGTCGCCGCCGCCGCCGTTCGCCGGATCCGACGCCCGGTTTTTTCGGTTTAGGTAAAAAAACGATCGGTTTTTTTAGGAACCCTAGATGCGTTTTTTTTATTTTGTTCGGTTTGGTTTTCTCGGTTCGGTTATTTAACGGACGTGCGTGCGTCCGTTCGTTCGTTTTAATGAAATCTGTTTGTTAGTTAGCCGCTGACAGCGAACGTTCGTTCGTTAGCCTGTTCGTCTCGTTTTATTTTCCAGGGTTTTTCCGTGATTATTTTCGATCACGATTTCTGTCCTGATGTTTGTTTTAGTTTATCTATTCGCTTGTTTATCCAAATCAGGTGAAACAAGCGCCTAGACCTTCGTCTCCAAGCCCTCTTTCTGTTTAACCAACTTGAACAAGATTTTGGTACTGTAAAATTTGACTTTAGTCCAGATTAGTAAATGGATCTTGTTTCTTTCGTAGTTTGAGTTTCGTTGCTCCGTTTGATTTTATTCTTTTTGCAAACCGGAGTTCTTCAGTTGAACTTTCTGGTTAGATCTTCTTATTTGAGTTTTATCCGTGCTTCTAGTTGAGTGCTTATGTATGCTATTGTTTGTTTGCGATAGAATTCCTGGAGTGCGAAGCGTGCTACTACGAGTCTCTAGGATTTGCAGATCGTCAGCAAGGCAAGTAACACATTGATCATACCCCTTTATTACCCAGTTTTCATGCATTAGTTACAATCCTCAAACACTGCATGATTAGGATGTGATTAACATGTGGGTATTGGGAAGTAGTTGATGAGGTAGAACCTATTGTCTTTATGTTATCAAATGTTGGGGAACGTAGTAATTTCAAAAAAATTCCTACGCACACGCAAGATCATGGTGATGCATAGCAACGAGAGGGGAAAGTGTTGTCCACGTACCCTCGTAGACCGAAAGCGGAAGCGTTTATCACAACGCGGTTGATGTAGTCGTACGTCTTCACGATCCGACCGATCAAGTACCGAACGCACGGCACCTCCGAGTTCAGCACACGTTCAGCTCGATGACATCCCTTGAACTCCGATCCAGCCGAGTGTTGAGGGAGAGTTTCGTCAGCACGACGGCGTGGTGACAATGATGATGTTCCACCGACGCAGGGCTTCGCCTAAGCTCCTCAACGGTATTATCGAGGTATAATATGGTGGAGGGGGCACCGCACATGGCTAAAATATCGTATATCAACTTGTGTCTAGAGGTGCCCCCCTGCCCCCGTATATAAAGGAGCAAGGGGGAGGCCGGCTGCCTTGGGCGCGCCAAGGAGAGGGGGGGAGTCCTCCTCCTAGTAGGAGTAGGACTCCCCTTTCCTAGTCTAACTAGGAAGAGAGGGGGGAAGGAAAGAGAGGGAGAGGGAAAGAGGGGCTGCGCCCCCCTCCCCTAGTCCAATTAGGACTCCTCATGGGAGGGGGCGCGCCACCTCCTGGCTGCTGCCCTCTCTCTCCCCTCAAGGCCCACTAAGGCCCAATACTTCCCCGGGGGGTTCCGGTAACCCCTCCGGCACTCCGGTTTTATCCGAAACTTCTCGGGAACACTTCCGGTGTCCGAATATAGTCGTCCAATATATCAATCTTTATGTCTCGACCATTTCGCGACTTCTCGTCATGTCCGTGATCACATTCGGGACTCCGAACAACGTTCGGTACATCAAAACATATAAACTCATAATATAACTGTCATCGTAACTTTAAGCGTGCGGACCCTACGGGTTCGAGAACTATGTAGACATGACCGAGACACCTCTCCGGTCAATAACCAATAGCGGAACCTGGATGCTCATATTGGTTCCTACATATTCTATGAAGATCTTTATCGGTCAGACCGCATAACAACATACGTTGTTCCCTTTGTCATCGGTATGTTACTTGCCCGAGATTCGGTCGTCGGTATCTCGATACCTAGTTCAATCTCGTTACCGGCAGGTCTCTTTACTCGTTCCGTAATACATCATCCCGCAACTAACTCATTAGTCACAATGCTTGCAAGTCTTATAGTGATGTGCATTACCAAGTGGGCCCAGAGATACCTCTCCGACAATTGGAGTGACAAATCCTAATCTCGAAATACGCCAACCCAACAAGTACCTTTGGAGACACCTGTAGAGCACCTTTATAATCACCCAGTTACGTTGTGACGTTTGGTAGCACACAAAGTGTTCCTCCGGTAAACGGGAGTTGCATAATCTCATAGTCATAGGAACATGTATAAGTCATGAAGAAAGCAATAGCAACATACTAAACGATCGAGTGCTAAGCTAACGGAATGGGTCAAGTCAATCACGTCATTCTCCTAATGAGGTGATCCCGTTAATCAAATGACAACTCATGTCTATGGCTAGGAAACATAACCATCTTTGATTAACGAGCTAGTCAAGTGGAGGCATACTAGAGACACACTGTTTGTCTATGTATTCACACATGTATTATGTTTCCGGTTAATACAATTCTAGCATGAATAATAAACATTTATCATGATATAAGGAAATAAATAATACTTTATTATTGCCTCTAGGGCATATTTCCTTCAGTCTCCCACTTGCACTAGAGTCAATAATCTAGACTACACAGTAATGATTCTTACACCCATGGAGTCTTGGTGCTGATCATGTTTTGCTCGTGGAAGAGGCTTACTCAACGGGTCTGCAACATTCAGATCCGTATGTATCTTGCAAATTTTATGTCTCCCACCTGGACTAAATCCCGGATGGAATTGAAGCGTCTTTTGATGTGCTTGGTTCTTTTGTGAAATCTGGATTCCTTTGCTAAGGCAATTGCACCAGTATTGTCACAAAAGATTTTCATTGGTCCCGATGCACTAGGTATGACACCTAGATCGGATATGAACTCCTTCATCCAGACTCCTTCATTTGCTGCTTCCGAAGCACCTATGTACTCCGCTTCACACGTAGATCCCGCCACGACACTTTGCTTAGAACTGCACCAACTGATAGCTCCACCGTTCAATGTAAATACGTATCCGGTTTGCGATTTAGAATCATCCGGATCAATGTCAAAGCTTGCATCAACGTAACCACTTACGATGAGCTCTTTGTCACCTCCATAAACGAGAAACATATCCTTAGTCCTTTTAAGGTATTTCAGGATGTTCTTGACCGCTGTCCAGTGATCCACTCCTGGATTACTTTGGTACCTCCCTGCTAAACTTATAGCAAGGCACACATCAGGTCTGGTACACAGCATTGCATACATGATAGAGCCTATGGCTGAAGCATAGGGAACATCTTTCATCTTCTCTCTATCTTCTGCAGTGGTCGGGCATTGAGTCTTACTCAATCTCACACCTTGTAGCACAGGCAAGAACCCTTTCTTTGCTTGATCCATTTTCAACTTCTTCAAAACTTTGTCAAGGTATGTGCTTTGTGAAAGTCCTATTAAGCGTCTTGATCTATCTCTATAGATCTTAATGCTTAATATATATGCAGCTTCACCGAGGTCTTTCATTGAAAAACTCTTATTCAAGTATCCCTTTATGCCATCCAGAAATTCTATATCATTTCCAATCAGCAATATGTCATCCACATATAATATCAGAAATTCTACTGAGCTCCCACTCACTTTCTTGTAAATACAGGCTTCTCCAAAAGTCTGTATAAAACCAAATGCTTTGATCACACTATCAAAGCGTTTATTCCAACTCCGAGAGGCTTGCACCAGTCCATAAATGGATCGCTGGAGCTTGCACACTTTGTTAGCTCCCTTTGGATCGACAAAACCTTCCGGTTGCATCATATACAACTCTTCTTCCAGAAATCCATTCAGGAATGCAGTTTTGACATCCATTTGCCAAATTTCATAATCATAAAATGCGGCAATTGCTAACATGATTCGGACAGACTTAAGCATCGCTACGGGTGAGAAGGTCTCATCGTAGTCAATCCCTTGAACTTGTCGAAAACCTTTCGCAACAAGTCGAGCTTTATAGACAGTAACATTACCATCAGCGTCAGTCTTCTTCTTGAAGATCCATTTATTTTCAATGGCTTGCCGACCATCGGGCAAGTCAACCAAAGTCCATACATTTTTCTCATACATGGATCCCATCTCGGATTTCATGGCTTCAAGCCATTTTGCGGAATCTGGGCTCACCATCGCTTCTTCATAGTTCGTAGGTTCGTCATGGTCTAGTAACATAACCTCCAGAACAGGATTACCATACCACTCTGGTGCGGATCTTGATCGAGTTGAACTACAAGGTTCAGTAATAACTTGATCTAAAGTTTCATGATCATCATCATTAACTTCCTCACTAATTGGTGTAGGTGTCGCAGAAACTGATTTCTGTGATGATCTACTTTCCAATAAGGGAGCAGGTACAGTTACCTCATCAAGTTCTACTTTCCTCCCACTCACTTCTTTCGAGAGAACCTCCTTCTCTAGAAAGGATCCATTCTTAGCAACGAATATCTTGCTTTCGGATCTGTGATAGAAGGTGTACCCAACAGTCTCCTTTGGGTATCCTATGAAGACACATTTCTCTGATTTAGGTTCGAGCTTATCAGGTTGAAGTTTCTTCACATAAGCATCGCAACCCCAAACTTTAAGATACGACAACTTTGGTTTCTTGCCAAACCATAGTTCATAAGGCGTCGTCTCAACGGATTTCGATGGTGTCCTATTTAGAGTGAATGCAGCCGTCTCTAAAGCATAACCCCAAAACGATAGCGGTAAATCAGTAAGAGACATCATAGATCGCACCATATCTAATAAAGTACGATTACGACGTTCGGACACACCATTACGCTGTGGTGTTCCGGGTGGCGTGAGTTGCGAAACTATTCCGCATTGTTTCAAATGTAGGCCAAACTCGTAACTCAAATATTCTCCTCCACGATCAGATCGTAGGAATTTTATTTTCTTGTTACGATGATTTTCAACTTCACTCTGAAATTCATTGAACTTTTCAAATGTTTCAGACTTATGTTTCATTAAGTAGATATACCCATATCTGCTCAAATCATCTGTGAAGGTGAGAAAATAACGATATCCGCCACGAGCCTCAATATTCATCGGACCACATACATCTGTATGTATGATTTCCAACAAATCTGTTGCTCTCTCCATAGTTCCAGAGAACGGTGTTTTGGTCATCTTGCCCATGAGGCACGGTTCGCAAGTACCAAGTGATTTGTAATCAAGTGATTCCAAAAGTCCATCAATATGGAGTTTCTTCATGCGCTTTACACCGATATGACCCAAACGGCAGTGCCACAAATAAGTTGCACTGTCATTATCAACTCTACACCTTTTGGCTTCGACATTATGAATATGTGTATCACTACTATCGAGATTCATTAAAAATAGACCACTCTTCAAGGGTGCATGACCATAAAAGATATTATTCATATAAATAGAACAACCATTATTCTCTGATTTAAATGAATAACTGTCTCGCATTAAACAAGATCCAGATATAATGTTCATGCTCAACGCTGGCACCAAATAACAATTATTTAGGTCTAAAACTAATCCCGAAGGTAGATGTAGAGGTAGCGTGCCGACGGCGATCACATCGACTTTGGAACCATTTCCCACGCGCATCGTCACCTCGTCCTTAGCCAATCTTCGCTTAATCCGTAGCCCCTGTTTCGAGTTGCAAATATTAGCAACAGAACCAGTATCAAATACCCAGGTGCTACTGCGAGTATTAGTAAGGTACACATCAATAACATGTATATCACATATACCTTTGTTAACCTTGCCATCCTTCTTTTCCGCCAAATACTTGGGGCAGTTCCGCTTCCAGTGACCAGTCTGCTTATAGTAGAAGCACTCAGTTTCAGGCTTAGGTCCAGACTTGGATTTCTTCTCCTGAACAGCAACTTGCTTGCTGTTCTTCTTGAAGTTCCCCTTCTTCTTCCATATGCCCTTTTTCTTGAAACTAGTGGTTTTACTGACCATCAACACTTGATGCTCCTTTTTGATTTCTACCTCCGCTGCCTTTAGCATTGCGAAGAGCTCGGGAATTGTCTTATTCATCCCTTGCATGTTATAGTTCACCACGAAGCTCTTGTAGCTTGGTGGCAGTGATTGAAGAATTCTGTCAATGACGCTATCATCCGGAAGATTAACTCCCAGTTGAATCAAGTGATTATTATACCCAGACATTTTGAGTATATGCTCACTGACAGAACTATTCTCTTCCATCTTGCAGCTGTAGAACTTATTGGAGACTTCATATCTCTCAATCCGGGCATTTGCTTGAAATATTAACTTCAACTCCTGGAACATCTCATATGCTCCATGACGTTCAAAACGTCGTTGAAGACCCGGTTCTAAGCCGTAAAGCATGGCACACTGAACTATTGAGTAGTCATCAGCTTTGCTCTGCCAGACGTTCATAACTTCTGGCGTCGCTCTTGCAGGAGGCCTGGCACCTAGCGGTGCTTCTAGGATGTAATTCTTCTGTGCAGCAATGAGGATAATCCTCAAGTTACGGACCCAGTCCGTGTAATTGCTACCATCATCTTTCAACTTAGCTTTCTCAAGGAACGCATTAAAATTCAACGGAACAACAGCACGGGCCATTTATCTACAATTAACATAGACAAGCAAGATACTATCAGGTACTAAGTTCATGATAAATTTAAGTTCAATTAATCATATTACTTAAGAACTCCCACTTAGATAGACATCCCTCTAGTCATCTAAGTGATTACGTGATCCAAATCAACTAAACCATGTCCGATCATCACGTGAGATGGAGTAGTTTCAATGGTGAACATCACTATGTTGATCATATCTACTATATGATTCACGCTCGACCTTTCGGTCTCCGTGTTCCGAGGCCATACCTGCATATGCTAGGCTCGCAAGTTTAACCTGAGTATTCCGTGTGTGCAACTGTTTTGCACCCATTGTATTTGAACGTAGAGCCTATCACACCCGATCATCACGTGGTGTCTCAGCACGAAGAACTTTCGCAACGGTGCATACTCAGGGAGAACACTTTTATCTTGAAATTTTAGTGAGAGATCATCTTATAATGCTACCGTCAATCAAAGCAAGATAAGATGCATAAAAGATTAACATCACATGCAATCAATATAAGTGATATGATATGGCCATCATCATCTTGTGCTTGTGGTCTCCATCTCCGAAGCACCGTGCTCGTGATCTCCATCTCCGAAGCACCATCATGATCACCATCGTCACCGGCGCAACACCTTGATCTCCATCGTAGTATCGTTGTCGTCTCACCAACTTATTGCTTTTACGACTATCGCTACCGCTTAGTGATAAAGTAAAACAATTACATGGCGATTGCATTGCATACAATAAAGTGACAACCATATGGCTCCTGCCAGTTGCCGATAACTCGGTTACAAAACATGATCATCTCATACAATAAAATATAGCATCATGTCTTGACAATATCACATCACAACATGCCCTGCAAAAACAAGTTAGACGTCCTCTACTTTGTTGTTGCAAGTTTTACGTGGCTGCTACGGGCTTAGCAAGAACCGTTCTTACCTACGCATCAAAACCACAATGATAGTTTGTCAAGTTGGTGCTGTTTTAACCTTCGCAAGGACCGGGCGTAGCCACACTCGGTTCAACTAAAGTGAGAGAGACAGACACCCGCCAGTCACCTTTAAGCAACGAGTGCTCCCGACGGTGAAACCAGTCTCGCGTAAGCGTACGCGTAATGTCGGTCCGGGCCGCTTCATCTCACAATACCGCTGAACCAAAGTATGACATGCTGGTAAGCAGTATGACTTATATCGCCCACAACTCACTTGTGTTCTACTCGTGCATAGCATCAACGCATAAAAACCAAGCTCGGATGCCACTGTTGGGGAACGTAGTAATTTCAAAAAAATTCCTATGCACACGCAAGATCATGGTGATGCATAGCAACGAGAGGGGAAAGTGTTGTCCACGTACCCTCGTAGACCGAAAGCGGAAGCGTTTATCACAACGTGGTTGATCTAGTCGTACGTCTTCACGATCCGACCGATCAAGTACCGAACGCACGACACCTCCGAGTTCAGCACACGTTCAGCTCGATGACATCCCTCGATCAGCATGACGGCGTGGTGACGATGATGATGTTCCACCGACGCAGGGCTTCGCCTAAGCTCCGCAACGGTATTATCGAGGTGTAATATGGTGGAGGGGGGCACCGCACACGGCTAAAATATCGTATATCTACTTATGTCTAGAGGTGCCCCCTGCCCCCGTATATAAAGGAGCAAGGGGGAGGCCGGCTGCCTTGGGCGAGCCAAGGAGAGGGGGGGAGTCCTCCTCCTAGTAGGAGTAGGACTCCCCTTTCCTAGTCTAACTAGGAAGAGAGGGGGGGAAGGAAAGAGAGGGAGAGGGAGAGGGAAAGAGGGGCTGCGCCCCCCTCCCCTAGTCCAATTAGGACTCCTCATGGGAGGGGGCGCGCCACCTCCTGGCTGCTGCCCTCTCTCTCCCCTGAAGGCCCACTAAGGCCCAATACTTCCCCAGGGGGTTCCGGTAACCCCTCCGGCACTCCGGTTTTATCCGAAACTTCTCTGGAACACTTCCGGTGTCCGAATATAGTCGTCCAATATATCAATCTTTATGTCTCGACCATTTTGAGACTCCTCGTCATGTACGTGATCACATTCGGGACTCCGAACAACGTTCGGTACATCAAAACATATAAACTCATAATATAACTATCATCGTAACTTTAAGCGTGCGGACCCTACGGGTTCGAGAACTATGTAGACATGACCGAGACACCTCTCCGGTCAATAACCAATAGCGGAACCTGGATGCTCATATAGGTTCCTACATATTCTATGAAGATCTTTATCGGTCAGACCGCATAACAACATACGTTGTTCCCTTTGTCATCGGTATGTTACTTGCCCGAGATTCGATCGTCGGTATCTCGATACCTAGTTCAATCTCGTTACCGGCAGGTCTCTTTACTCGTTCCGTAATACATCATCCCGCAACTAACTCATTAGTCACAATGCTTGCAAGGCTTATAGTGATGTGCATTACTGAGTGGGCCCAGAGATACCTCTCCGACAATCGGAGTGACAAATCCTAAGCTCGAAATACGCCAACCCAACAAGTACCTTTGGAGACACCTGTAGAGCACCTTTATAATCACCCATTTACGTTGTGACGTTTGGTAGCACACAAAGTGTTCCTCCGGTAAACGGGAGTTGCATAATCTCATAGTCATAGGAACATGTATAAGTCATGAAGAAAGCAATAGCAACATACTAAACGATCGGGTGCTAAGCTAACGGAATGGGTCAAGTCAATCACGTCATTCTCCTAATGAGGTGATCCTGTTAATCAAATGACAACTCATGTCTATGGCTAGGAAACATAACCATCTTTGATTAACGAGCTAGTCAAGTAGAGGCATACTAGTGACACACTGTTTGTCTATGTATTCACACATGTATTATGTTTCCGGTTAATACAATTCTAGCATGAATAATAAACATTTATCATGATATAAGGAAATAAATAATACTTTATTATTGCCTCTAGGGCATATTTCCTTCATCAAACCCTTGGGAGTTACTTCTACATGATGCTTATATTGCTATGCTATGCTCATAGACGTGGTTTGGGTGAGTGAATCCACGACAGAAGTGAGATTGTTAATTAATGGTTAACCTAAGGTGGCTACTTGAATACACATCTGGGTGGATTGTTGGTTTGGGCACCTGGAGAATCCAGTGTTGTCCTAGGATATCCCGGAGTACCCGTGTGATCATCCTACGGTCCGCCACCCAGGCTCAAAGGGATCATAAGATTTTTCATGCTAGAAACTTTCGTGTGCAGCCACAAGCTATTATGGGCTCTAGCATAGTTGAGTATGTTGCATCACCTCTTTTAGTGGTGGGCTAGCAGATGTAGGGGAAAGTAGGTGTAACTGTCCACCCAGAGTAAAGAGTTAATGTTTCTGAAAGACTGTGTCTCGGTCATCCGTTTCTCAAACACCATGTAGTGCGAGAAATCCAACGGAGGAGATCGAGTCTTGTGGGGAAAAGTGCGCAAACCTCTGCGGAGTGTATAAACTAATCCGTGTCCCCGGTTATGGACATCTTGAGTATCTGGTTCTTGGATTATCATATGGATCTCATCACTCTAAATTAATTTGTTGGGTTGTAAATGATTACTTCTAATTGGGGATTGAGTTGGAGGAACCTTCTCAATGTTCTTCAACTACCATGATAGTTAAATAAAAATATTCCTTGGTGGTAGGGAAAAATTGGCTTTTCGCAAACATTATATCCTTAGAGCCTCCACCAGCCATATTTGCATGTAGTGTTAGCATTTATCTGTTTATTGCTCTACTGTGTTATATTGCCAGCATATTCCATGTGCTGACCCGTTTCGGGCTGCAACATATCATGTTGCAGACTTTTCAGACGAAGAGTAAGGTGCGCTAGGTCGTTTGTCATGCAGTCAGCTATGCCATGGAGTTGATGGACTCACTTTATCTTCCAAGCCTTCCGCTGTTATCTTATTTAGATGGCCTTAAGCCATATTTATTGTAATAAGTTCTCTTTTGGAGTATTGTGTGTGTCAGCATTACCGATCCAGGGATGAGATTGAAGCATAGAGACTTGACCGTCTGAGGTCGGGTCGCTACAAGATGGTATCAGAGCACACGCTGAATGTAGGACACGACCATTAAGATGAGCCATAGGTCACTCTTCTCTACTCATTTCTGACCCCTCTCCATTTTCTACTCTTTAGGATGGCGGACTCAAGGAACAAGTTTGCTCAACCGGATGAAGACACACCCTTTGGACGACACTTGAAGGAAGTCACTAGGTACCTGAACATCGGAATTCCAAGCTTCACCGGGACCTACACCACCACTTTACCAGAAGAGGAGCGCTGGATGATTCGAGTTCAAGTTCCAGGAAGGACATTCACACCAGTTACTGAGCCCATATAATTTTCCTTTGATGCACCAACCTGGAGTTTAGGAAAGAGCATGGCAGCCCACATCGCCATGGGACGCATCGACGAAGTCTACAGCAAGGATCTCAAAGACACTATCTACCAGATATGTGGGCGCCGAGATGAGCAATGGGAGATGATCAGCACCAGGAGAGACCGGTCCATTGCAGCTTTCATCCAGGAGTTAAACCAGCACATTCGTCGATAGGAGAACCAGATGTGCGCAAGCATGATAGATTTGAAGAAGGCGATGACCAGGAACATGGATCTAGAAGAGGAACTCAAGTCTACTCATGACGGATATGAGGAAGAAATCACAATACTTGTGGAGAAGAACGACGACCTGACAAGGAAGCAGGGAGTTTTTATGGGAGACCCTGCACCAGGAGGAGAAGACGACGAACCCAAGGAAATTCGTTCTGAAGATTACATCATCATCGACGACACCGACTCCGACCCTGATGGTAGTGATGATGATTATGAAGACGAAGCTGGAGCAGATGTCATGGAGTCTTCCATCGATCAAAATTTCTAGTAGACAACCATATGATCAGTAGTATTCCCCCATGTAAATATTATAGTCCGAGCACTGTAACGACAGTTAGATCGATTGTATGCCCTTGCTTGAATTGATTTGGTGTGATATGATTGTGTTTGTCTCATGTGCATATGGGTAGTGCTTTCTCACTAGACCTCATTTCTATTCTAAATATATCCCCTCTAAACCCATCAGATGCCTCCGAGACGTGACACCGGATTTGTCTTCCCACCGGAGATTACTCAGTTGATCCAACAGCATAATGCCTTGATACAGCAACTAGTCCAGAACCAAGGCAACAACAACAACAACCCGCCGCCACCACCTCTAGTTGACAACTTAGCCCGTTTTCTGAGGTTGCAGCCGCCGGTGTTTTCCAATAGCACCGAGCCAATAGTTGCCGATGACTGGCTACACAAGATTGGAAGGGAATTGACCACCGCGGGTTGCACATATGCTGAGAAGGTGCGCTTTGCCGCACATCAATTGGATGAACCAGCAGCTTCATGGTGGGAGAACTACATGACCACTTTCCCAATAGCCAATATCACTTGGGATCAGTTTCAGCAAGCATTCCGCACAGCCTATGTCTCAACTGGAGCTATGAGCATGAAGAAGCGCGAGTTTCGCAACTTGCGCCAGGGAAATCGTACTGTGGCTCAGTACGTAGATGACTTTAGTAAGCTATCTCGCTATGCCCGAGATGATGTGGCCACGGATGCCACGAAGTAGGAGAAGTTTATGGAAGGGCTGAATGATGAGATGAGCATGCAGTTGATGGTGGCAACATTTAACAACTACCAGGAGCTGGTAGACAAGGCTCTTATGATTGAAGGGAAGCAGTAGCAGATAGAGAGCTGCAAAAGGAAGTATGGACAAGGAAAGTACAATTCAGGAGCTCAGCAGAAGCCTCGTTTTACCCCGAACTCGGGAGGTTATACCCATAAGCATGGAGGCCATACCCACAATGGAGGAAGTTCGAACAACCATAGTGGCCCCAAGAATGGGAATGGGAATGGAGCAAGCAGCAACCAGAACCGCTCTAATCCAGCCACACCCGCCAAGAAGGACCTAAGGCACATTACTTGTTTCAAGTGCGGGAAGACTGGACACTATGCCACTGAGTGCCCTGAAGCGAAGAACGGAAATGGCAATGGAAGCTCTGGGAAGAAGCCCAACCCTTTCAATAGGGGACAATTGAACCACGTGAACGTGGAGGAGGTTGAAGAGCAGCCTGATGCAGTTGTCGGTAAGTTTTTGGTTAAGTCATTTATTGCCATTGTTCTCTTTGATACTGGTGCATCGCATTCATACATTTCAAGGGGATTCGTGGATAAATATAAGTTGCTTACTAAAGTACTTAGGACACCTATGTTAGTAAGCTCACCAGGAGCGGAGTGTATGGCAAGTCAAGGATGTTTCCAGGTGCCATTGACCATGGGAAGCCATGTTTTCCCCTCAGACCTGATACTTTTGGAGTCACAAGGATTGAATGTGATACTAGGAATGGATTGGCCATCGATGTATGGGGGAAACATCGATTGCGCCAGTAAGTCGATTTTACTTACCACCCCGGAGGGAAAAAGGATCAAGTATGTATCTAGGCATGCGCCTAGGAGGACTCAAGTAAATTCTCTCTCAGGAGTTGTTCAGGAGGAAGTACCTGTAGTGTAGGATTACCCAGATGTATTTCCAAAGGAGCTACCAGGCATGCCGCCAGATCGAGACATCGAGTTTTTGATAGAGCTGTTGCCAGGCACTGGACCAATATCGAAGAGACCGTACCGGGTGCCCGCAAATGATCTGGAAGAGATCAAGAAACAGATTAAGGAGTTATTGGAGAAAGGTTACATTGGCGAAGTTCATCACCATGGGGAGCCCCAGTGCTCTTGGTTGAGAAGAAAGATGATCGTTAAGAATGGTTGTTGATTATCGTGCTTTGAATGAGGTGACAATCAAGAACAAGTACCCGCTGCTGATGATCAATGATTTGTTTGATCAGTTGCAAGGAGCTAAAGTGTTTTCGAAGATCAATCTACGATCAGGATATCACCAACTGAAGATACGAGAAAAGGATATACCAAAAACAGCTTTCACCATGAGGTACGGGTTATATGAGTATACGGTTATGTCATTTGGATTGACTAATGCCCCCGCCTATTTCATGAGCATGATGAACAAGGTATTCATGGAGTTCTTGGATAAGTTTGTCGTGGTGTTCATTGATGATATCTTGGTGTACTCGAAGAATGAAGAAGAACACAAAGAGCATTTGCGATAGGTTCTCGAGAAGCTCAGAGAACATCAGTTGTACACCAAGTTCAGCAAATGTGAGTTTTGGTTGAAGGAAGTTGGATTTCTTGGACATGTTATATCAGGAGAAGGTATAGCAGTGGATCCTACCAAGGTTCAGTCAGTCAGTGAGTGGTTGGCACCCACCTCAGTTGGAGAGATCCGCAGTTTTCTTGGACTCGCGGGATACTATCGAAGATTCATTGAGATTTTTTCCAAGATTGCGAAGCCTATGACGGTGTTGTTGAAGAAGGACACCAAGTTCCATTGGACAGAAGAATGTGAAGCAAGTTTTCAGGAGTTGAAGAAACGTTTGGTTACAGCCCTAGTGCTGATTCTGCCGGATATACGTAAGGATTTCCAAGTGTATTGCGATGCATCTCGTATAGGACTTGGAGGAGTACTTATGCAAGATGGAAGAGTAGTTTCATATGCCTCATGTTAGCTTCGACCCCATCAGTTGAATTATGCCATGCATGATTTGGAGTTAGCAGCTGCAGTGCATGCGCTCAAGACCTGGAGACATTTTCTTATTGGAAACCATTCTGATGTGTACACAGATCATAAGAGTTTGAATTACATTTCCACGCAGAAGGAGCTGAACCTCAGGCAGAGGAGATGGTTGGAACTCATAAAGGATAATGATATGTAGTTGCACTATCATCCAGGCAAGGTCAATGTCGTAGCAGACGCTTTGAGCCGGAAGAGTTATGCCAATACGATCGTGAGCGGAGGATTTCCAAAGGAGTTAGCCGAGGATCTCAGGGAGCTTCGTTTGGAGATAGTCCCTAGAGGTTTTGTTGCAGCTTTGGAGGTTCAGCCAACGTTATTGGGAAAATTCGAGAAGCTCAGAAGGATGACAAAGAAGTTGCTGAGATAAAGGAGAAGATGAGTGAAGGAAAAGCCAAAGGTTTTCATGAGGATGAGCACGACACCCTGTGGTTTGAGGACCGTGTATATGTGCCCAATAATGCCGAGATTAGGAAGTTGATACTACAGGAAGCTCATGACTCGCCATACTCGATACACCCCGGAAACACCAAGATGTATTTGGATTTGAAGGAGCATTTCTGGTGGACTGGAATGAAGAAGGATATTGCCGAGTATGTAGCCGTATGTGATGTATGTCAGAGAGTGAAGGCAGAACATCAGAAGCCAGCAGGATTACTGCAGCCTATGCCGATACCCGAATGGAAGTGGGACAAGCTTGGCATGGATTTTATCACCGGATTACCCAGGACCCGATCGGGATATGATTCTATCTGGGTAGTAGTTGATCGTTTAACTAAAGTGGCTCACTTTATCCCAGTAAAGACCACTTATACAAGCGCAAAGTTGGCCAAGATATATATGACCAGGATCGTATGTCTGCATGGAGTTCCGAGGACCATCGTATCAGATAGAGGAACAAAGTTCACTTCAAAGTTTTGGCACCAGCTGCACCAGACTTTGGGTACCAGGCTATAGTTTAGTACAGCCTTTCATCCATAGACAGATGGACAGACTGAGAGAGTCAATCTGATTCTGGAGGACATGTTGAGAGCTTGTGCGCTAGATTATGGATCTAGTTGGGATGATAACTTGCCCTACGCGGAGTTCTCATACAACAATAGCTACCAGGCCAGTTTGGAGATGGCACCTTTCGAAGCTTTGTACGGACGAAGGTGCAGAACACCATTGATGTGGGATGAAGTTGGAGACCGTCAGTTGTTTGAACCGGATTTGATTAAAGAGTCAGAAGAGAAGGTTAAGCTGATTCGAGACATACTAAAGGTAGCCCAGTCTAGACAGAAGAGCTATGCAGACTCAAAATGCAAGGAGGTAGTTTATGAAATCGGAGACATAGCATATCTGCGAGGAGTTAAACATTTTGCAGTTAAGGGAAAGCTAGCCCCGAGATTTGTAGGACCATACCGAGTTTTGGAACGCATGGGAGAGGTTGCCTACAAGTTGGACTTACCCGAGGAACTGTCAGGAGTTCATGAAGTGTTTCACGTTTCCCAGTTGAAGAAGTGCCATGCAGAAATGGCCGATATTCCTCTGAGAGACACAGTCCCCCTGGAAGCAATTCAGTTGGACAGTGATCCGACCTATGAGGAATAACCTGCCAAGATTCTCGAGTTTGCCAGCCGAGTCACTCGCAGCAAAGTTATCAAGTTTTGCAATGTTCAGTGGAACCACCATACCGAGGATGAAGCTACCTGGGAACGAGAGGATGATCTACGCAAAGACCACCCACACCTATTTTCTAGCCAACCCGAATCTCGAGGATGAGATTCATCTTAAGGGGGGTAGGTTTGTAACATCCCAAATTTTCAATTTGGAATGTTATACATAGGTCATTCATGCATATCATATTTTATCGCATTTCGTTTCGCGATCCTCGAAATTCAAAGCAACTCAAGGACCCACGGAGAGAGTTGGGGATTTCATGTTTTTCATATTTGAATTTTCTCTCTTCGAAAATATTTCCAATATAAAAATAAATGAGAGGAGATAATATGACTTCTCCAAAATAAAAGAAATATTGGAGGAAAAATATTAAAATCAAATAAATAATTTTATTTGGATTTTATTGCTATTTTATTTGAATTAGAAAAATATGCATTTTTCAAAATTTCATTTTAGGGCCAAGAAAATGTTCACTTCGTTCTAAATATTCTATTTAGACGGTGAAAATTTGTTTTGGTATTTTTAGATTTTTTATTCTATTTTCTAGGATTTTTCTCGCGGAATCTGTTTAAGCAAAATCTTCGCGGACCGAACTGGGCCGAAGCACAACCGGCCCGGCACCGGCGCCGCCTCCCCGCACCCGGTTGCCACGTGCCCGAGCAGGACTCCGCCGGAGTCCGGGACGCCGCCATCGCTCGGTTGCCCCTGCCCCTAGCCGAGTCGCCCCTCCCCTTTATAACCTGCCCCACCGCCGCCCTCACCCCGCCTCGCCTCGCCCCGCTCCCCACCGTAGCAGCAGCACATAGCAGCAACCGCCGCCGCCGCTCGCCGCCGCCAGCGCCGCGCCGCCCGCACCCCGCCGCCTCCTCGCCTCGCCGGAGCCGCCGCTGCCGTTCGCCGGATCCGACGCCCGGTTTTTTTGGTTTAGGTAAAAAACCGATGGGTTTTTTTAGAAACCCTAGATGCATTTTTTTTATTTTGCTCGGTTTGGTTTTCTCAGTTCGGTTATTTAACGGACGTTCGTCCGTTCGTTCGTTTTAACGAACGCTGTTCGTTAGTTAGCCGCAGACAGCGAACTTTCGTTCGTTAGCCTATTCGTCTCGTTTTATTTTCCAGGGTTTTTTTGCGATTATTTTCGATCGCGATTTCTGCCCTGATCTTCGTTTTAGTTTATCTTTTCGCTCGTTTATCCAAATTAGGTGAAACAAGCGCCTAGACCTTCGACTTGAAGCCCTCTTTCTGTTTAACCAACCGGAACAAGATTTTGGTACTGTAAAATTTGACTTTAGTCCCGATTAGTAAACAGATCTTGTTTCTTTCGTAGTTTGAGTCTCGTTGCTCCGTTTGATTTGATTCTTTTTGCAAACCGAAGTTCTTCAGTTGAACTTTCTGGTTAGATATTCTTATTTGAGTTTCATCTTTGCTTCTAGTTGAGTGCTTATTTCTGCTATTGTTTGTTTGCGATAGAATTCCCGGAGTTCGAACTACGAGTCTCTAGGATTTGCAGATCGTCAGCAAGGCAAGTGACACATTGATCATACCCCTTTATTACCCAGTTTTTATGCATTAGTTACAATCCTCAAACACTGCATGATTAGGATGTGATTTACATGTGGGTATTGGGAAGTAGTTGATGAGGTAGAAACTATTGTCTTTATGTTATCAAACCCTTGGGAGTTACTTCTACGTGATGCTTATATTGCTATGCTATGCTCGTAGACGTGCTTTGGGTGAGTGAATCCATGACAGGTGTGAGATTGTTAAGTAATGGTTAACCTAAGGTGGCTACTTGAATACACATCTGGGTGGATTGTTGGTTTGGGCACCTGGAGAATCCAGTGTTGTCCTAGGATATCCCGGAGTACCCGTGTGATCATCCTACGGTCCGCCACCCAGGCTCAAAGGGATCATAAGATTTTTCATGCTAGAAACTTTCATGTGCAGCCACAAGCTATTATGGGCTCTAGCATAGTTGAGTATGTTGATGACCTCTTTTAGTGGTGGGGTAGCAGATGTAGGGGAAAGTAGGTGTAACTGTCCACCCAAAGTAAAGAGTTAATGTTTCTGAAAGACTGTGTCTCGGTCATCCGTTGCTCAAACACCATGTAGTGCGAGAAATCCAACAGAGGAGATCGAGTCTTGTGGGGAAAAGTGCGCAAACCTCTGCAGAGTGTATAAACTAATCATGGTTAGCCGTGTCCCCGGTTATGGACATCTTGAGTATCTGGCTCTTGGATTATCATATGGTTCTCATCACTCTAAATTAATTTGTTGGGTTGTAAATGATTACTTTTAATTGGGGATTGAGTTGGAGGAACCTTCTCAATATTGTTCAACTACCATGATAGTTAAATAAAATATATTCCTTTGTGGTAGGGAAAATTTGGCTTTTCGCAAAACATTATAACCATAGAGCCTCCACCAACCATATTTGCATGTAGTGTTAGCATTTATCTGTTTATTGCTCTACTGTGTTATATTGCCAGCATATTCCATGTGCTGACCTGTTTCGGGCTACAACATATCATGTTGTAGACTTTTCAGACGAAGAGTAAGGTGCACTAGGTCGTTTGTCATGCACTCAGCTTTGCCGTTGGAGTTGATGGACTCACTTTATCTTCCAAGCCTTTAGCTGTTATCTTATTTAGATGGCCTTAAGCCATATTTATTGTAATAAGTTCTTTTTTGGAGACATTCGATGTAATAAGTGTGTGATTGCTACTCTGTTATAAATCCTTCGAGTACTGTGTGTGTCAGCATTACTGATCCAGGGATGACACTGAAGCACAGAGACTTGACCGTCTGAGGTCGGGTCGCTACAGTTTTAACTTCCGGCCCATGTATGGCTCATGACGTCTTTCAGCCCATATGAGGCCCTTTGTAACTCTCGGCCCATTAACGGCCCATGGTAAAACTGGCCCATAATGAACAGTGTATCACTTTATACCCATTAACGGCACGTGGTGAAACTGGCCCGTACTGAACAATGTATCACTTCATACCCATTAACGGCCCATTATTCCATTGGGCCGTTTCCAGCCCATGTTATCTTTCGTCCTTCTCAGGGCCCATTTATTCTTGGGCTCATTTCCAGCAATTGGTTACTTAAGGCCCGTTGCTGTCATTTTCTGCTTGTGGGACAAATTCAGCCCGTGGTTACAGTCGGCCCATTTGTGGCCCGTTAATACGTTGGGCTGTTTTCATGTCAAAAAAAACCCGTTGGGTTGTTTTCATAGAGTTATCAAATACGGCCTATTAACGGCCCGTTATTGTCCACGAATAGTACGGCCCATGATTGGCGAAATGATGATACGCCCCGTAGAAGGCCTATGGATCCTACGGCCCATAAAAGGCCCATGGATCGTACGGCCCGTAGAAGGCCCATGGATCCTACGACCTGTATAGAAGGCCAATGGATCCTACAGCCCGTAGAAGGCCCATGGATCATACGGCCCGCAGGAGGCCCATGGTTACAACAGTCCATGTGTTGCCATGATTATTTTAGCCTAGTTTCCAAAAATAGGTTATTGTGGCCACTAGAAAAACACAGAAAAAGAACTGCAGTGACTACAAGCAAACAACTAAACAAGACAATAAGGAAATAAATAAGCAAGCAATTAACGCTAGCCTATTACCGCTATTACACATATTACATCCACTGGGCATCAAAGTTCGCCACCAGTGCAAATATAGGGAACAAAGTAGCATATTACATACACTGGCCGTCAAAATTGGCCACCAGTGCAAATAAACGCGGCAGCAAAACAAGAGCATAACTGAAACAACTTCAGAAGAGCTCAAGAAACGTTATCCTGGGTATCCACCATGCTGGCAATAAGCTTAGCAAACTTATTAGCTTTGTCATGTTTGGCGCTAAAATCCTCCAACGCTTGCTATTGCACCTGAAAGTATGCATCTGAATGCTCCAGGGACTTCCGCAGTCCTTCCGCTTCTTGTCGCAGCACAGCTGATCGATGTCTTTCAGCTTGTAGTTGAGACTCAAGAAACCGAACTGATTCAGACAGCAAGTTTGAATAGCTTGTGCAAGCGGTAGTGGCTAGTAACTCGAGCACTAACCAAGACAGGACTTTGGGGTTGTCTCACTGTCTTCGAGATAGTCTTTCTTAGCTATTTTATCAGCTTTGTTGGAGACCAACAAGGATGTGTCACTATCCTGAACCTTATGTGCATTACTTCCTTTACCATTGCTTAATAAGGCACTCTTCCCCAATATTCTGTCAGCATTCTAAAAGAAGAAACAAGCAGACACATAACAGGTTTAGCATGTACTAGTATATGAAACTCATTTCGGTGAACCAGTTCATTAGTAAGGTGGACAGGATTAAACTACCAAGTCTTCTATTGCCAAGTACTAGTACATAATAAAAGCATCAAACAAACATATATCTATGTCCTATGGTCACTGCATTGTCTTGCCAAATCAAAATAGAGACACGGTTCAAATCATATCAGTTCAAGACAAAGCAGCAGTGAAAGAATACAAAGCGTGGGAAACTACACGGCACAACAAGATTTCAGATGGGTACCACGGGTCTACATGTACAACAACACTGTTGGCTCTGTTGTGATGCTAGTAATGTGCATGATATGAGAAGTCAACTGTATACACAATTGAAATTGAAATCAACAGAGCTATTGATAAGAGCAAGACTGTTAAAGAAACATGCGTGAACATACCTGCTGTGCCATTAGAGTTTCGATTGGATCCTTCAATTTAAAAATAAGTTTGTATGAGTAAATACAGTGATACAAGAGCAAAGCAGTATGCACGATAGCAATCATAGTTTAAAAAGGCGCGCCTAAGCGTGCGCTTAAGCGAGCCTAGGCTCTAGCCGTTGGCAAAACGCATTGCGCATAACTACGCTTAATCTGTGCATAACTGCGCGTAAGCATGCGCTTTGGTCAGTAAAGCGCAAGGCGGTGGCAAAACGCACAATTAACGCCTAGTGCTTTTTTGAACTATGATAGCAATGGAATCTTAAATTAGAACAGTTGTTCTTCAGGTTTAGGCACTTGTTCTACATGATCAGAGTACATTAAGACGCAAGGATATATTACTTAAAATAGAAAATGAGCTCGTAGACCTTACCACATTCTTGTTTCGGGACCAGTACAGAACAAGGCGTTCCCAGTCATCGTCCAGTAAATGTGTCTCAGGAGAACGTAAGGGAATTTGTGAGTTTCTTTGCCGGTGAAGTACGTTTTCTTTAGGTAATTCCGATACTGCCACCAAGCATTCTTGAAGATAGCAGAGGTATTAGCACAGGTTACCTCATCCTGAGTTTCCAAATCGGCCCTTCTCTATAGAGAAAAATGGGAAAATTTGCTATATTATAACCATCATGGAGGTAGGATGTATGGGACAAACCAAAGTAATTGCCATGAATAACATTACTTACACATAACTCCTGGACAAACACCTACAACTGGCATTTTCCTTCATCTTAAGTATAATATTTCCAAGATGGGAAGATACGCACATACGATTTAACAACATCAAATGCGATAGATGCTAAACTACGACTAGCTGGTTGTGCTTCCTCCATAGGAATAGCCGTACTAACTGGTGGAGTTGGGGTTCGCCGTGGTAGTACTGGCCCTTTGGGCACTGGAGCTGCCTTACTAACTGCTCTTGTTTGGGAGCTCTATGGTGGAGATGGTGCTGTGTCAACAGGAACTGGGTTACTATCTGCTAGGGTTGGGGTTAGATTAGGTGAAGCTGGTTCTCTGTCCATCGCAGTAGGGGTACAATCTGCGAGAGTTTGGGTTATGTGTGGTAGGGCTGGTTCTCGTGCATGTAAAACCGGGGTGCTATCTCCACCAAGAGGTAGCACTGTTTTATTTGAATACCGTGTTTTTAGTCCGCTAGATACTGGCATCACCCGCTCCAATTCAAATGACTGATAAACAGGAAACATAGTTGAATGTACAGACATTGCATGAGAGACAGATGCAATAGATAGTGTGGAAAAAAGAGGACATGAAATAGTTGACATGTATATTGTTTAACTAAAACAGATAGCATGACATAATTTCACATATATGATGTCTATCTAAACTGGATAGCATAGCATAACATAATTCAAAGATATGATGAATAACTAATCAGGATCGCATGACATAATTCACCTACATGTTATCTAAGTAATCAGGATCGCATCATTTAATTCACATATGTGATTTATATGCTAAACATAGGGCATTAGATATGATGTCTGAACTAAGAACATGGTGTTGAATATTGTGTATATGATGTCTAAACTATGCAATGCAAGACACCATATGCATGATATGAGCAGTATAACCATGCCAAGTTAGAGCATACACCTCGGTGGGGGAATAGGACTGGTCATCTGTCTCTGAATCCATCTCTGAGGAGCTATCGGGACCCAACAAGAGATCTACTTCGACAGGTAGCACTGTCTGCTCTGAAGGCCTTGTTTACACTCCAGATTTTTCAATCTCCCACCCAAATGGCTGATTCACAAGAAGAGTATTTTAATGTACAAACATTGTCGACAAATGGGAATGTAATGAAGAAAAGGATGGGCAAGATATCATTCAACTATATGATGCCTGGTTAAACAGGATGGCATTGCACATTTCACATATATTATGGCTGGCTAAAAGACATGAGACTGCATAACTCCCATATATGATATAGAAACTAAACATGTGGCATTACAGAACATGTCTAAACTAAGCAGATGACATATATGATGTCAAAAGTAGACACTGCAAGGCAACATATGCATGATATGACTAACATCATCATGCCAAGGTAGAGCAAACACCTTGGGGGTAAATAGGAGTGGTCAGCAGCGTCTGAATCCGCCTCAGAACAGATATCTTCCTCTGGATTACAATCTGGAGAGGGTTGGGGAGGGTTTTCCATTGAACCCACCATGGAGCGATGTCTGCATGACATTGTATTGCCGCGCAAAACTCTTCTGTTTTTCTCTACATGTTCAGCATGACTGTGTACAATATCTGACATGCATACGAAAAAAATATGGTGAGATTATGTAAGGAGAGCATGCGGAAATTTAGAGTGATGGTAACAACCAGTGGATGGATCCAAAAATAATGATAGCAGGCTGATGATTGCTTTAATTTAATAAAAAGACAGATGATGATTGCTTTACTATTTGTTTCCCACCCAAGATGGACAACATAGGCATACCCTAGGTGAACCAGATATTAGACAGAGATACTATTCATTGCTTCCTTGATATGTGCCCCACAACTAATTTAGAACTCAAGTTTGAACATTAATTTGGTCCTGACTTGGAGTCCAAGAGGTGAATAGGATGATAAAGTAGCAGGTAATTTTAAACAATGCTTAACATAAGCAGAAACAAAAGAGTGTGACCTCTCTTGTGGACCTGTGTACTCCTCAGGTTCATCTGCTGGGTCGATGATGGTGATGCCGTTGCGGTGGGTGCCGGCGGCAGGGAAGGAGATCTGAGGCGGCGAAAGACGGTCAGGAGTCGTGATGTCTAGTTTGGTGGATGTTTTTGTCGATGGAGCAGCTCGGGTGAGGTGGACGACGTCGCGGCAGGAGTAGGAAAAATCACACAAAGTTCCCTTCGACACCTACCTGTAACTGAAATAATTCTGTAAGGGCTCATTTGGCTTGCATGATTCTAAAAACGCAGGGATAGGAAAAACACCGGAATAGGATAGGAATGCACACGGTAAACAGAGCATTTGTAAACACAGGATTTCTGTCAACTTGGGTGTTCAGTTTACAGGAATTGGAAGAGCGGAGGAATGCAAAGAAACATGGCCAAAATAAAGTGAAACCATATGAAAGCGTGTACAGTTAGAATGTTATTCTGCCACTAATGCACTTGGTCTTGTTTTCATGCATAGGATTTTGAAAAGTAGGTCTAGGTGGATGTTTTGCTTCATTCCTTTCAACAAAATGCATGAATAATTAAATAATAGAGTGCCATTGGAAAATTCCCTATTGCTATGTTTTTCCGTTGAACCAAAATAGCCCTAATGGATCGACATGAATGTATAGTAATAAGTGATGCAACAAGTGTACAACCTCTTTGCCGTAGCCGTGTCGTCCTCAGCATCATTGGGTTGGTCGCTGAAGCAGTTGAGGCAGAGGTGGCTGTAGGAGGTGTGGAGGAAGATCTGAGGAATCTGTAGACGGTGTCCAGGGCACTGCTCTCTTGTGATGGATTGTTCTGTCGTTCGAGCAGCTCCGGTGAGCCGTAAGACATTAAGGCTGAAGCAGCACAAGACAAACATCGTCAATCTCAAGTGGGATTCTAATAGCATCTCCAATAGATGATGTAAAATATATGTAAAATTTACACCACCAAAAACCACCTGACTACAACAGATGAGGTAAAAACTGTTGACTCTGAACTTAACTCTCTAAACTGAAATTTACTGCGGAATCTGAATGTTACTGTCGAAACTGAAAGCAATGGTAGCAGAGAGGCACTTGACATGTAGTTTAGGGAGGGCCTGTAGTTCATCTTCAACCTGCACCCCCTGAGCCGCCAGCCACCACCGGCCGAACCGCCGGCCCCAGCGCCGCCTCACCGCCCCGAAACAAGTCCCCACCGCCGGTCCGCCGCCGCCCCGGCCAGCCCTCTAGGCCCCCTGCTCCCACTCTGAACCCTAAGATAGATAGTGGGGTACCTCTCCGGTGAGCCCCAGTCCCCGCTGCGGGTGGTTCTTCCTTAACTCCGGCGAGCCCCCCCACCCCCTGAAAATTGACTGACCCAAAAGTCGATTCAGTCGACTGAAGTGTAGCTAAATCGGAGCAGAGCAGCAGCACGAGCGAGGGGGAGAGTGGCAGCAACAGCGCAAGCGAGAGCCGGAGCAGCAGCAGCTGGGCGAGCGAGCGATCGAGCGAGAGCCGGAGCAGCAGCAACAATGCGAGCGAGCGAGAGTCGGAGCAGTAGCAGCAGATCCGGCTGGTATGGATGCCGCCGCCGAAGGGGCCTCACACTAGGGGAGAGCCATCATGGAGATGTCGCCCGCGGTGCCGGCTTCAAGGTAGCCGCTCCATGGGGGTGCGGGATGGAGCACCGTCGGCGCCGGGACATCGAGTTAAGGAGAAGGTGCGATGCGATGAGTGTACAACCTCTTTGGTGGCGCCGAGTAGGCCTCGGCTTCGTCCGAGGAGTCGGTGAGGATGTTGCGGTTCCGGTGGAGCAGGTTAAGGCGGCGCTGTGGAGATGGAGCAGCCTCGATAGACGAGGCGATCGTTGGAGCACCTCCTTGGAGGTGGAGGACAGGGCGGCTGAACCGGCGGGATGACGAGATGGACGACGAATCCTCATCCGGGGAGGTGGACGAGGGACGTCGAGCTATTGCGGTGGACGACGTCATCGGGGAAGAGGCTCCGGCTGGGCAGCGGTGAGGTGGCAGACGGAGGAGGGTGGGGTTTCGCGGCTGGAGCGGAGTGGTTATGGAGGCCTGGGATTTCTAATGGCAAAAAGGAGGCGATGGGAGGGGGTGAACCATGACTTAGGGATGCGCTTGTCCAAAATGTAGGGTGTGTTACAAAAGTACCCCCCCACCGATTTGAACTAGCGGCCCTTTCGGCTCAGGCTTAGAAGGGGGATTTCGCGTGTCGGGATTTGGCAGCTGGAGGGAGTTTTCGCGCGCGTTGTAATTTCGGGATAGCAAGGCGCGGATTGTGAAAGTGCCAGTTTTGGGAGCACGATATCTGAATTTTCAGGATATAGCAAGGCGCGGGTTGAATTTTAGGGACAAGCCTAACGTGTAATATTGTACTTGTACGTACCAAATCAATTCGCACTTCCCTCAACCAAAAAGAAAACGAAAAAAATAAAACTATTCACACCACACAAAGAGAGAGTCTTGCCCCGTTTTACTATAAAAATGCTATTCAAAGCTACTCCCTCCTTCCATCTATATAGGGCCTAATGCGTTTTTCGATGCTAACTTTGACCAAATATTAGAGCAATAATATATGACATGCAACTTACACAAAGCACACCGGTAAATTCGTATGTGAAAGTTTCTTTCAATGATATAATTTTCACATTGTGCATGTCATGTACTATTAATGTTGTCAATAGTCAAAGGCGGTCTTAAAAAATGCATTACGCCCTATATAGATGGAAGGAGGGAGTATGAATCCATGTTATGTCCAATTATATTTTTTCGCTTGCTGTATAATGCATGTAACCTACTCATACCAACATTTTAGTGCATTCCAAATGTCTATACTACCGCTGCAATTCAAACTGAATTTGAATTCGTTTCTCTATTTCAATAAGAATCTACAACCATGATTGTTGCCAACTTCAACCATCATTCGTGTATTATCTTAATAACACACCACATGATTACTATAGAGATAGCTATGAACTATGTGTACTACATGAACTCGAATTCTATTTTTTGAATACACTTGATGTTGATTCCAAATAATAGTACATTTGATGTACTAACTATATATTCATAATCTAAACCATGTTCCATAGGTAGACCGTGTTTATCACACATAGTATAGTGCCCCGCCCCCTACATTATGACAAGTATTTAGACCTGAGCTGCAAAAGCCACACATTAGCCCAAATTATGATCAATGTTCTATATATTATACATAGTACTAGCAAGACGCCCATGCGTTCCACAGAACATCAACATGATCAAGGGGAGGCCTAATTTGCAAATATGGAGAGGGGTGTGGGTATCTTTTTTCAAAATTGCCATAGTTTCCTTCCTATCCGTCAGATATAAATCGGACGGCCTATATTGCAGGATGGCAGGCACACCATCATCAACAACTCTGTTTTTTTATAAGAGTAGAGATAAAATATATTATATGTAGTATAACATGTTCATAACCACACCATGCGTATCACCGTTATATATATTCACACATGCGTCGGTTTAAAACACTATGATAAATTCTTCAAATATCCGAATTCGCTTTTTATAATGAAGTATGATCTCTATTCGTCTTTTACACCCACACAATCCTCTTATCTTTGTAGCTAGCGCTAACTTTCTCGTGCATGCACAAGCCCGCATCCCTCTCACCCTCCCTCAGCATTCTCTAGCTCCATCGTGCAAATTCGTCATTTCACTTTAGGTCGGTCACCCACGGTGTGTGTAGGCCCCCCAGCTCCTTCTTTATGGCACACATCGATCGATATGCCTCTCTAGCCAGGTGTGCCTAGCACAAACACAAGCTTCCCCTCTTCTCTTATCACCGTCCATGCCTCACTCCCACCACTCTTTTCATCGATCTCGTACTCGCACACTCCTCCCCCCTCGATATAGTATGACTCTCGCACCACCTCCTAGATACATCCCTCTCTCTCTATCCTTCTCCCCGTGCTTCATTTGCTTCTAACACACACATGCATGTATACCGATCGATCTCCCAACATATACCTAGGTCGACTTTAACTATTCTTACCTCACAAGTTATCTCTCTTCTTTCTCTGACAAAGGACGATTGATCGTCCTATGTAGTTATGTCTGCTTACCACAGCCATATCGTCCCCCCTCATCATTCGTGCATGCCTCCCGACCCGTCTCTCACACGCACATGCACAGACAGGTAGCCATCCCCTCTCTTATTGATATTGCAGGCGGGCCCTCCGGTTGTCTAGCAAGCCTATCCCACCATTTGTTAGAAGCAACTCCACTACCACCCCCTCCAACACTCTAGCTCTGTCTCTCTCCCAACCTTATTCCTCTCCTACACATATGCATGGATGCCGATCGATCTCCCTTAATACATGAGGTAGATCGATCTCCCTTAATACATGAGGTAGGCCTCTCTCCTCCTCCACACATATACCAGCCATTGTACCTCTATAGTTAATTAGGCCTCCCCCCACCACACACCGATAGTCGAGCGCTGTAGGTAGGTATCCATGCCACAAAGACAAACTACACCTGTCCCCTCTCACGTTCCAGTAGGCCAGCCACTCTATATCTTTGACGTGGGCACACACAAATTCGATGGCACTCTTTATCGATCACGTGCGCACACACACACACACATCGTTCCTCTCTTCGATTCTATGGACACATCAAGCCGATGATACCTCCACTCTCTTCTCGTGGATCGCCCCCTCTATATATATGATATATCCAGGACTCTATTTCACACACATTGCATATGTTACATTTTTTGATTGACCCCCCCCCCCCCAAAAAAGCTCTCACGAACCCACACACTATATCTCTCTACGTTTGTATCTCTCTCACACAACCCCACATAGGTGGTGTACGTATACAAGAAGAGAATAGGTGCACCGTGCATGTACTCACGCTTCGTGCCCAGCCACACGCGCACGGGTACACGGTGGAGCTCATTTCTGTACGAAATGGCAGCCCACGTGCTAATTTGAACACGTGTAGCGGTTGTTTACCTACGGAGGTCGTGTACCACGCGTGCACGAAACAAAGTTCGACTTGATGCGTTGGCGCGTTATTTTTAAATAAAGTTATATCGCTCAATGGCACGTACACAGAATATAAAATGATTTTTATGAAGAAAAAGGTAGTCCGCTCCACTATATACAATGGAGCCTGCCTGCCTGGTTTGTCTCTCTTTAGAGTATCTCACACAAGGCTGCGGTGGCCTCGCTCTCTCTCTCTCACACCGTTGGTCACTGATCTGGCCACATCCCGTCCGCCGGCGGAAAGGGAGGACGTGCATCATTTCTCCGTTCGACGGTGCCGAGGCATCACGTCCCGATCTGCGGTACACGCCGTTCTCTCTGACCAAGCTCTGGTGCGGTAGGGCCTACGCCACCTGCTCACCGCCGCAGTATGGGAAGATTCCGCCTGCCGCCGCTCACCTAGTTACATCCCGACGACCTCCAGGTATCCCCTCCGGCCTTGCTCCACTGCTCGTCTTCCCACATCGCTGCATGTGGATCTTCCATAGTTCTTTGCCCAAAACGTAGCTCGTCTGGCGTACTTTCCATATTGCAATCTCGTCCTCACACCGTTTTAGACAAACACAACCGTGTTGTTATCTTCCCTTAGGACAAGGAATCTGCTTCTTTTTGTCGTCGCATGAGTCATCAACTGTTATTGGCCAGTAATTGTTTCCTTTCTACCTCTTTTTTGCAAACAGGGCTATCCATTTCACCTCGTTGCTATTGTGACCTTTTGGTGAACTACACAAATCACTCTTTTCTTAAGAGTGTTTTGTGCAGTTCTACCAAAATGTCACACGGGCAACGTCTCTACATTTCAATGTGACTGCACAAAGGGAGATTGGTTTTGCTCTATCCTCCTCATCCAACTCCGAGCCTAATCTTCTCCAACTAGTTAGTCTTAAGAGAGACTGCAAAGGTGACCGGCTTCTATTTGTGTGTTTATTGTTTCATCAGCAGTCCTCTATTATCGTAATCACACTTAATATCTTTGGAACAGGGACGCTCCGCTCTATTTTAGTGGAACTGCACAAAATGATCGGAATGTTGCATGCTCCAGACAGCTACTTTTTTCCCAACATGCCTTGTTGATTTAGACAGAGCTGGGGGGACGTTGCTGCCAATGAAAGCATGGATCAATTTTAATTTAACACCTTCTCGCAACTTTGTCTTCAGTTGTGATGTAAATATTAGCTTTGATCTGCTAATAATTGAGATGCATTAGCAAGGAAGTTAGTTTTTTATTTTTTCCGAAAGAGCATCGATGGCAAGACACACGAAACAAAAGCTGAAAGCTCACACCATTGTACAATTTCATGTCGCTGGAAAATTATTTGTATAGTACGTCAATTGTGTAAACAAATGCTGGAAGCTTGATAGCATTGCCAGAAGCCTCTTCGGCATCCGGGTCCATGTGCCATGCACAAAATTATACTCCTTCGTTCCTAAATATTTTTATTTTTACAAATTTCAAATGGGCATATTTTAGAGTGTAGATTCACTCATTTTGCTTCGTATGTGTACTCCCTCCACTCCTAAATATTTGTCTTTCTAGAGATTTCAACAAGTGACTACATACGAAGCAAAATGAGTGAATCTACAATCTAAATATGTCTATATACATTCGTATGTAGTAGTCCATTTAAATCTCTAAAAAGACAAATATTTGAGTAGTCACTCATTGAAATCTCTAGAAAGACAAATACTCCGGAGTATATTTAAGAACCGAGGGGGTAGTGCACAGCCGCATGGGAGACTCAGCCCGGTCGTTGCGCCGCATTAATAGTGAGTAATGAGCAGTCAAATCATAAGCCCCACCTTTCCCATTGTAAGTTGCTCGGAAGAAGCAACCATCAATACGCTCTTCTTTGAATCCGCTCATACTACTCCATCCGTCACTGTTTATAGAGCGCGCTTCAGAAAAACAAAAAAATCTCTGGGACCAAGGCGACTAGCGATCGGCCTGAAAAATAGCATTGGTAGTTATAGCACGGCGTCTATTACTAGAGGAAATAATGAGTACACACATGCATGCAGTGCTTCCACCCTGGGTACACACATGCATGCACTTACTCCACTCCGTAGTACATCGAGAGAAAATTGTGGACTTGATTGCGATTACCACGCCCTAATTAATTGAGCATTAAACCAAACGCGTCTAAAGTCTCTCTGGTGGTGGAAATGCATCATAATGAAGCGTGCCCTGTAAACTGTGACGGAGGGAGGAGTAGTATGAAGGTGCAAAACCAAGTACGCGTATGGCCAGTCGGTCAACGCACCTCCTCTTGGCATATCACTGACATGTGGGACCGGAGTGTGAGCAAACCGATCTCGATTGACGGCAAAATGGCCAACCCGCCGTTCCTTGAGAGAGACGAGGAGCGAGAACACACAGACCGGCTCGCACGGAGGCCAAGATATATTCGAGCATGGTTGATCGATATCATCATTACATGTTGGGCTGCCGTTTTCCGCCCTTCTCCAGAATAAATGTGTACTTTATCAGAGATCAAAAAAATAAGAGTACAGAGGCTCCACCATGCGGTTCTAGTAGTAGTACTACTCGTACTACTAAACCTTGCGCTTGGCTCTTCGCCTCTTCGTGAAGTCGAACAATGATGGTACTCCGCATGTTCGGTACTACAATGTATGCCTCTGGCAATCTGACACCGAATGAACTGATGCATGTCCACCGCCTGGGCGAGGGTACGTTGCATTAGTCAAAAGGCGTAAGCGAGCTTCACCTTGTCCTGCAAGCTTCTCCTCATTATGCGAGTTGACGGGACACACCAAAAAGTAGTGCTAGTCCATACTCCCTCCTGTCCAGTTAATATGGCTTAATCTTCTTTGCGGGTAAATGAGAGAGCTTTATTCATATATAAGCATTCTATGGACGATCAGCCAAGATACTGGTCACTAGGAAGCGAGGTACACTGCAATAAAATAAGTAGGAAGCGAGGTGTTTCATCAAGCCAGCTCTCGGCCACATTCAAAGTGCAGCAAGCACGGTTCGCACAAAGATGCGCCGCAAGGTTTGCTGACCTGTTTACATGCTGAATAACAAAAAAGAGGAAATATTACCGAGCGCTCCTATTTGTAACAGGATATGAGCCAGAATTAAGCGAGAATTGTGGCGAGTGTTCCATGCAATCAACTTCCATTATCACATGCGAGAACCCTCGAAGAGAACCAAATGTGTTGAAGATTGCTTTATCACATTTTAAAAATATAATAAGAGTGCAGACGCTCTTCCATCCGGTTCCTAGTACTAGTATAGTACATACCTCTATAGACTATAGTAGTAGTACTAGTACTAGTAAACTTTGCGCTTGGCTGTTCACCTCTTCGGGAAGTCGAACAATAATAGTACTAGTATAGTGTATGCTTCTGGCAATCTGACACCGAATTATTGTTGCACGTCCACCGCCTGAGCGAGGGAGAGCTTGCATTAGTCAAAAGTTTCTCCTTGTCCTGCGAGCCACTGCGCGCAAGCTTCTCCTCGTTCGGCAAGTTGATAGGACACAGCAAAGTAATGCTAGTCCATACTGCCTCCTCTCCGGTTAATATGGCTTAATTTCAAACGAGATAAATACACTGTCTGTCACTGTATATTTGTAAAAATATGGTCAGTGGACTTCATAATACGCCCATTGCGCTCAATATATACATTTTCCGGTGTTTATACGGTCACTAGCTCACCCTGGCTGAGTATGTGTGTGCATGCACGTGTAGGTTGAGCACTTGAGCGTGACCGTGTGTGTTCCGTCGTGTGCTCGGACATGCATGCATTAGGGCGTCGCGCGCGTTTTTGCGTCCATGTGTACGTGTGACTGTTGCATACACGTAGGGGGAGTACGTGTAGGGGCCACTAGAGGAGCAGTCAAATCACACAGTAAGTTAGTCAGAAGAAGCAACCATCATTTCACTCTTCAATAACACGTACGCAATATAAAATGGTTGATATGGAGAGAAAAAGAAAACCACTATATATACACTAGTAGGAGCCTAAGCTACAAGCCTGCTTGCTTGGGTTGCTCTCTTCACAAGCATAGAACGACGGTGGCCACACCGCTGGTCACATATCCGGCCCGATCCCGCAGCTAGGGAAGGGAACAATGTTCTGCGTAGACGCGGTCGACATCGGCGACGGAGAAAATCCACAGTCGGTGCATCCCAATCGGGGGTCACCGCGGTATGGGCCGATGCCGCGTCCCAACCGCCCTTCTAGCTACAGCCCGACGTCCCAGGTAGTCCATATTCCTTTTGGAGTCGGCTTGCTCCACTGCCGCAGCTCCCCACATAGCTCCATCTCCATGTCAATCTTTCTCTACTTCTACCAGCTTATACTTGATGAGTTTATGTCTCATGAAATAGTGCCAGTACTATTATTCCAATCACACTTCTTCAATATCTTTGCCATCAGGGATGCTCAGCTCGATTTTAGTGGAACTGCACAAAAGCATCGTATGATCCGAGGGTGCCAACCGTCTTTCCTTCGACAGGTTCTACCTGGCCAGGAAATTAAATCCTATTTAGGGTTTAGGGTTTAAGTCGTAGTGACCCCATCAGTAGTTTTTCTTTCGTACACGCTCTCACAACTTTTGTCTTTAGTTGTGAAGTAAATATTGGCTATGATATGTGAATCATTGAGATGCATCAGCATGCATGTTAGTTTTCTTTGTAATTGATGGAATGTTGTAACGGGGCAACCTTGGAGTAGGAATGAAAATGGAGTGGAAAGTTTCCGTTTTTCTGGAGAAAAAATGGAAACGGAGAGAAACCAACGTTTCGTTTCGTTGGATCGCGCCATCGAGCAAAACTAACGTTTAAATCACGTCTGTCGCGTTCGTGTCTCACCCTCCTCCACGGCTCAACCCCACACGGTCGCTCGGCATGCCACTCACCGCAAACCGAGTATACGATAACTTTCTCGCCTGCTTGTCGATGGATCGCGCCATGGAGTACTAGTACTACTGGAAGAGATTGACGAGTTGGGGGAGGACAGCTAGCTGTAGCACGGACTCCCAAGAACTTTTTACATGCATGCTGTGGCCGGCTATTGCGACCTTTGAACGCGGAGCAGTCGCGTGTGCCAGGAAGCGGTGCGGGCGACGCTCTCTCGGCCGGCGCACCGCTTCAATGCCGGCGCCAGCGAGAGGTCGCGTCCGCTCTGGCCGGGTATGAATGCGGCACTGACCGTTTCGGACGGGAAGCACGCGCGGGTGATGAAGAGGGTTCGGGTTGGTCAGGAGCGGTCGTGGCAGCGGTCCGGACGCCTGCAAACAAGAGATGGTGTACGTTAGTATTGCCGCGTATATAATTAACAACGTAAATAATTTGCCAGTTGGACAAATATGATTGGAGATGGAGATGGAAATGGAATTTTACGTAAACACGGATATGCAGGTCTATGTCTATGTGTGTATGCGCGACGACTCTCGCGGCCTGGAAGTGGGGGCGTGTTTTTTATCGAGTTTTCTTTCTTGGTACGTTAAAAAATTGTTCATGAGTTTTCGTTTCTTTTTTCCAGGAACGCGCGTATTCTATTTAAAACCACTGCTATGGAGAGATTGTTTTACTCCATTATAGCCTCTTGTTTGATAGAGTTTCTTGCGTCTCGCTCTCTCACCCTCTCCATATCAAAACAAGATGACAGTGTCCACACTATCTCTCTCCTCACCGGTGGTCACAGATCCGTCCGAATCCCGTCCGCTGCGGGAGGTGAAGAGGTGCAGCGTTGACATTGTCGCCATCGGCGATGGAGGAAGCCGATGCGCACCATCCTCTCGGAGCCGGCGCTGGCGCGGACGAAGGTCCTCCGCGCCCTTGTTCGCTACCGTCATGTGGGCAGATCCCGCCCGCCCGCCTAAGCGACATCTCGCCCACTTGAGGTATAACTTCTTGTACTGGTCCAGCTCCCCAGGTCGCTGCATGCGGGTTTTCTTCTATGCGACTACTCCCGAGCTCCCCATGTATAGTAGCTAGGGTTCGTCGGCTGGTCCAACATCACCTACTATTATAGAGGAAATGCCACTCGAAAAGTTGTCCTGATTTATGCCTCGGTGGAGGTATACATGTTGTTTCGACAAAAAGTACATGGTGGTTGTGCAGTCATTGTCCATATGCTCCTATTGTTGCTGCTAATCTAATACTATCACTGGTTAAATGAAGAAATGCTTTTTTTCTCGGGTATCTTGGTTTAGTTCCCATCAAGACAATCATGATGCTTCTGTTTGTTGGTGTACTTTTCATAATTCTTATTGAAAATTGAGATGTTGTTGTTAATCTTGTAAAACAAAGTAACAACACTATATACCTTTTTTATATTTTTGGAAACAGCGGTGCGTATCTCCATACCCGGGCATGTCTTCCTCAATTTTAGTGGAACTGCACAAAATTGGATGGCCATTGTTGTTCCGCCTCACTGGCCTCTGCCACGTGGTTCTTCCTTTCTTGAGCTTGATTACTGAGAAGAAACAGACCACAGTGAGGATTTGTCGAACTTCATAGGTGCCTCACCCAAACTTGATGCCAAATGGATGATGCATCACCACGATGACCTATTGATGCTCATGGTTGCGCCTCATGGTTGCGTCGGCTGGTGAAGTGATGACCCACAAGTATAGGGGATCTATCGTAGTCCTTTCAATAAGTAAGAGTGTCGAACCCAACGAGGAGCAGAAGGAAATGATAAGCGGTTTTCAGCAAGCTATTCTCTGCAAGCACTTAAATTATCGGTAACAGATAGTTTTGTGATAAGGTAATTTGTAATGGGTAACAAGTAATGAAAGTAAATAAGGTGCAGCAAGGTGGCCCAATCCTTTTTGTAGCAAAGGACAAGCTTGGACAAACTCTTATATAGAGAAAAGCGCTCCCGAGGACACATGGGAATTATCGTCAAGCTAGTTTTCATCACGCTCATATGATTCGCGTTCGTTACTTGGATAATTTGGTATGTGGGTGGACCGGTGCTTGGGTGCTGCCCTTTCTTGGACAAGCATTCCACTTATGATTAACCCCTATTGCAAGCATCCGCAACTACAAAAGAAGTATTAAGGTAAACCTAACCATAGCATGAAACATATGGATCCAAATAAGCCCCTTACGAAGCAACTCATAAACTAGGGTTTAAGCTTCTGTCACTCTAGCAACCCATCATCTACTTATTACTTCCCAATGCCTTCCTCTAGGCCCAAACAATGGTGAAGTGTCATATAGTCGACGTTCACATAACACCACTACAGGAAAGACAACATACATCTCATCAAAATATCGAACGAATACCAAATTCACATGACTACTTATAGCAAGACTTCTCCCATGTCCTCAGGAACAAACGTAACTACTCACAAATCATATTCATGTTCATAATTAGAGGGGTATTAATATGCATAAGGGATCTGAACATATGATCTTCCACCAAATAAACCAACTAGCATCAACTACAAGGAGTAATCAACACTACTAGCAACCCACAGGTACAAATCTGAGGCTTTGGTACAAAGATTGGATACAAGAGATGAACTAGGGTTTTAGAGGAGATGGTGGTGGTGAAGATGTTGATGGATATTGACCCCCTCCCAATGAGAGGATCGTTGGTGATGACGATGGCGATGATTTCCCCCTCCCGGAGGGAAGTTTCCCCAGCAGAACAGCTCTGCCGGAGCCCTAGATTGGTTCCGCCAAGGTTTCGCCTCGTGGCGGCGGAGTTTCTTCCCGAAAGCTTGCTTATGATTTTTTTCCAGGGTAAAAGACTTCATATAGCAGAAGATGGGCACCGGAGGCCTGCCAGGGGGCCCACGAGGCAGGGGGCGCGCCCCCACCCTCGTGGCCAGGGTGTGGGCCCCCTCTGGTGGATTCTTTCGCCAGTATTTTTTATTAATTCCAAAAATAACTTCCGTGAAGTTTCAGGACTTTTGGAGCAGTGCAGAATAGGTCTATAATATTTGCTCCTTTTCCAATACAGATTTCCAGCTGCTGGCATTCTCCCTCTTCATGTAAACCTTGTAAAATAAGAGAGAATAAGCATAAGTATTGTGACATAACGTGTAATAACAGCCCAAAATGCATTAAATATAGATATAAAAGCATGATGCAAAATGGACGTATCAACTCCCCAAGCTTAGACCTCGCTTGTCCTCAAGCGGTAGCCGATAATGATAAATATGTCCACATGTTTAGAGATAGAGGTGTCGATAAAATAAAATACGGACATGAGGGCATCATGATCATTCTTATAACAGCAACATATATGGATATTGTCATATGATTTCTTATGCTCAAGTAATAATCTATTCACAATGTAAAGTATGAATCAAAAACTTCATTGAGAACCAACAAACTATAATCTCGGTCATTGAAGCAATTGCAATTTATCATAATATCGGAAAGAGTCAATATAAGAGCTTTTCAGCAAGTCCACATACTCAACTATCATTTAGTCTTTCACAATTGCTAACAATCACGCAATACTTATGGGTATGGAGTTTTAATCGGACACAGAGAAAGATAGGGGCTTAAAGTGTTGCCTCCCAACCTTTTACCTCAAGGGTAATGTCAACAATAATAATTCATGCTGACTTAGATCCAAT